>NW_027364882.1:0-163501 GCF_046119375.1 Phyllobates terribilis
TGAACTTCACATCTTTTTTTTTTTTAGTAAGTTTTAGTGCATGATGAGGTGGTGTTTACCTATAGGATCCACCATCTCTTGGACTGGGCACCATTGATGGTATTTATTGGGCCCCACGTTCTTAAGTAAATCTCAATATTGCTTCAAAAAGGTAGCTATGCATATACAGTTTACAGACAGAATGTTAACATATTAAGCAAGAGTGTGACAACTTATCAGTGCTAAATGTGCCATAAAAAAACCCAGCATGTAAAATTCTTAGCTTTGACAAGTGACAACATATCTGGCAAAATGCATTGTAAACCAAATGTAATTTTTAGCTGCAGTAAATTTTAGACAATCAAAATGATGTTAAAATGTGTGTGTTTCTTACAGTCTAGAGGCTGCTTATTCTGATGGAGGAAAACACTGACAGCATCCTTCATGATCACTGAAAGAACTGTTCTCCTTTCTCCTGCCCCACACTGATCTATCTGATCGGTGCAGTGCAGGGGAGAAAGTCACCAGGACTTGCACGGATGTTGCGCATCCTGTGTAGCTGAAAAAACTTCTGCAAGACTAGCCCTTGGACCTCTTTATGAAAAGAAGAACGACACTCCTGATATGTGAGGTGGCATGGATAGGGTCCCAATCAAACAAAGTTGTTGATTAGCCATTGAACCTTTCAGGTCATGTGATCAGTCACATTCCTGGAAGGAATTTCAAGATGTGGTAATGTATACGATGGATGAGTGTACATATATATATATATATATATATATATATAAGTGTTTGTGTGTGTGGAGCTGCATGAGTATATAAGAGAGCTGTTGGTGTATGTAAGAAAGCTGTGTACAAGTATGTAGCAAAACAGTGCGTGTATGTAACAGAGGTGTGAGTGCATACTTCAAAGCTGTAGAAAAGCTATATGTGTTAGAACTGTGTTTGTGTATGGAGGAGAGTTGTGTGTGTATTTCGGAAAATTGCATGTGTGATAGTAGTAGAGTTGTGTGTATGCAGGAGAGATGTGTGTATGTAGGAAAGAGGGTGGAAACTTATCAATGCTATAGGACCTATGCAAGAACCTAACATGATCAAATTTGACTCATGACAATACAGCTTTAAAAAATGCATTGGCAGCAATTGTACCGATCATCTACTTTCAATTAATTATCAGTAAATTGGTGAAAGTACACCTATTAAAAAAAAAATAACAGCCTCCTCCATATCCCCTCTAGCTGTCCTGTCCATCACCAAGATAGGTGCGTTTTCTGCCATTTTAGGTAGAAGTAATGTTCAACCAATTTGCTTCTAATTTAGACAAAGTAGTAGGAAAGTTTATCAAACAAACTCTACATATGAGCTCTATCTATTTTACAATACGTGTAATATGTATTCACAAAATGTCCATTTTCTATATGTGTGAACTTCACATCTTTTTTTTTTTTAGTAAGTTTTAGTGCATGATGAGGTGGTGTTTACCTATAGGATCCACCATCTCTTGGACTGGGCACCATTGATGGTATTTATTGGGCCCCACGTTCTTAAGTAAATCTCAATATTGCTTCAAAAAGGTAGCTATGCATATACAGTTTACAGACAGAATGTTAACATATTAAGCAAGAGTGTGACAACTTATCAGTGCTAAATGTGCCATAAAAAAACCCAGCATGTAAAATTCTTAGCTTTGACAAGTGACAACATATCTGGCAAAATGCATTGTAAACCAAATGTAATTTTTAGCTGCAGTAAATTTTAGACAATCAAAATGATGTTAAAATGTGTGTGTTTCTTACAGTCTAGAGGCTGCTTATTCTGATGGAGGAAAACACTGACAGCATCCTTCATGATCACTGAAAGAACTGTTCTCCTTTCTCCTGCCCCACACTGATCTATCTGATCGGTGCAGTGCAGGGGAGAAAGTCACCAGGACTTGCACGGATGTTGCGCATCCTGTGTAGCTGAAAAAACTTCTGCAAGACTAGCCCTTGGACCTCTTTATGAAAAGAAGAACGACACTCCTGATATGTGAGGTGGCATGGATAGGGTCCCAATCAAACAAAGTTGTTGATTAGCCATTGAACCTTTCAGGTCATGTGATCAGTCACATTCCTGGAAGGAATTTCAAGATGTGGTAATGTATACGATGGATGAGTGTACATATATATATATATATATATATATATATAAGTGTTTGTGTGTGTGGAGCTGCATGAGTATATAAGAGAGCTGTTGGTGTATGTAAGAAAGCTGTGTACAAGTATGTAGCAAAACAGTGCGTGTATGTAACAGAGGTGTGAGTGCATACTTCAAAGCTGTAGAAAAGCTATATGTGTTAGAACTGTGTTTGTGTATGGAGGAGAGTTGTGTGTGTATTTCGGAAAATTGCGTGTGTGATAGTAGTAGAGTTGTGTGTATGCAGGAGAGATGTGTGTATGTAGGAAAGAGGGTGGAAACTTATCAATGCTATAGGACCTATGCAAGAACCTAACATGATCAAATTTGACTCATGACAATACAGCTTTAAAAAATGCATTGGCAGCAATTGTACCGATCATCTACTTTCAATTAATTATCAGTAAATTGGTGAAAGTACACCTATTAAAAAAAAAATAACAGCCTCCTCCATATCCCCTCTAGCTGTCCTGTCCATCACCAAGATAGGTGCGTTTTCTGCCATTTTAGGTAGAAGTAATGTTCAACCAATTTGCTTCTAATTTAGACAAAGTAGTAGGAAAGTTTATCAAACAAACTCTACATATGAGCTCTATCTATTTTACAATACGTGTAATATGTATTCACAAAATGTCCATTTTCTATATGTGTGAACTTCACATCTTTTTTTTTTTTAGTAAGTTTTAGTGCATGATGAGGTGGTGTTTACCTATAGGATCCACCATCTCTTGGACTGGGCACCATTGATGGTATTTATTGGGCCCCACGTTCTTAAGTAAATCTCAATATTGCTTCAAAAAGGTAGCTATGCATATACAGTTTACAGACAGAATGTTAACATATTAAGCAAGAGTGTGACAACTTATCAGTGCTAAATGTGCCATAAAAAAACCCAGCATGTAAAATTCTTAGCTTTGACAAGTGACAACATATCTGGCAAAATGCATTGTAAACCAAATGTAATTTTTAGCTGCAGTAAATTTTAGACAATCAAAATGATGTTAAAATGTGTGTGTTTCTTACAGTCTAGAGGCTGCTTATTCTGATGGAGGAAAACACTGACAGCATCCTTCATGATCACTGAAAGAACTGTTCTCCTTTCTCCTGCCCCACACTGATCTATCTGATCGGTGCAGTGCAGGGGAGAAAGTCACCAGGACTTGCACGGATGTTGCGCATCCTGTGTAGCTGAAAAAACTTCTGCAAGACTAGCCCTTGGACCTCTTTATGAAAAGAAGAACGACACTCCTGATATGTGAGGTGGCATGGATAGGGTCCCAATCAAACAAAGTTGTTGATTAGCCATTGAACCTTTCAGGTCATGTGATCAGTCACATTCCTGGAAGGAATTTCAAGATGTGGTAATGTATACGATGGATGAGTGTACATATATATATATATATATATATAAGTGTTTGTGTGTGTGGAGCTGCATGAGTATATAAGAGAGCTGTTGGTGTATGTAAGAAAGCTGTGTACAAGTATGTAGCAAAACAGTGCGTGTATGTAACAGAGGTGTGAGTGCATACTTCAAAGCTGTAGAAAAGCTATATGTGTTAGAACTGTGTTTGTGTATGGAGGAGAGTTGTGTGTGTATTTCGGAAAATTGCGTGTGTGATAGTAGTAGAGTTGTGTGTATGCAGGAGAGATGTGTGTATGTAGGAAAGAGGGTGGAAACTTATCAATGCTATAGGACCTATGCAAGAACCTAACATGATCAAATTTGACTCATGACAATACAGCTTTAAAAAATGCATTGGCAGCAATTGTACCGATCATCTACTTTCAATTAATTATCAGTAAATTGGTGAAAGTACACCTATTAAAAAAAAAATAACAGCCTCCTCCATATCCCCTCTAGCTGTCCTGTCCATCACCAAGATAGGTGCGTTTTCTGCCATTTTAGGTAGAAGTAATGTTCAACCAATTTGCTTCTAATTTAGACAAAGTAGTAGGAAAGTTTATCAAACAAACTCTACATATGAGCTCTATCTATTTTACAATACGTGTAATATGTATTCACAAAATGTCCATTTTCTATATGTGTGAACTTCACATCTTTTTTTTTTTTAGTAAGTTTTAGTGCATGATGAGGTGGTGTTTACCTATAGGATCCACCATCTCTTGGACTGGGCACCATTGATGGTATTTATTGGGCCCCACGTTCTTAAGTAAATCTCAATATTGCTTCAAAAAGGTAGCTATGCATATACAGTTTACAGACAGAATGTTAACATATTAAGCAAGAGTGTGACAACTTATCAGTGCTAAATGTGCCATAAAAAAACCCAGCATGTAAAATTCTTAGCTTTGACAAGTGACATCATATCTGGCAAAATGCATTGTAAACCAAATGTAATTTTTAGCTGCAGTAAATTTTAGACAATCAAAATGATGTTAAAATGTGTGTGTTTCTTACAGTCTAGAGGCTGCTTATTCTGATGGAGGAAAACACTGACAGCATCCTTCATGATCACTGAAAGAACTGTTCTCCTTTCTCCTGCCCCACACTGATCTATCTGATCGGTGCAGTGCAGGGGAGAAAGTCACCAGGACTTGCACGGATGTTGCGCATCCTGTGTAGCTGAAAAAACTTCTGCAAGACTAGCCCTTGGACCTCTTTATGAAAAGAAGAACGACACTCCTGATATGTGAGGTGGCATGGATAGGGTCCCAATCAAACAAAGTTGTTGATTAGCCATTGAACCTTTCAGGTCATGTGATCAGTCACATTCCTGGAAGGAATTTCAAGATGTGGTAATGTAT
Organism: Phyllobates terribilis; assembly: GCF_046119375.1. NCBI lineage: Eukaryota > Metazoa > Chordata > Amphibia > Anura > Dendrobatidae > Phyllobates > Phyllobates terribilis. The sequence continues at coordinate 4,921 of NW_027364882.1, forward strand.
ACGATGGATGAGTGTACATATATATATATATATATATATATAAGTGTTTGTGTGTGTGGAGCTGCATGAGTATATAAGAGAGCTGTTGGTGTATGTAAGAAAGCTGTGTACAAGTATGTAGCAAAACAGTGCGTGTATGTAACAGAGGTGTGAGTGCATACTTCAAAGCTGTAGAAAAGCTATATGTGTTAGAACTGTGTTTGTGTATGGAGGAGAGTTGTGTGTGTATTTCGGAAAATTGCGTGTGTGATAGTAGTAGAGTTGTGTGTATGCAGGAGAGATGTGTGTATGTAGGAAAGAGGGTGGAAACTTATCAATGCTATAGGACCTATGCAAGAACCTAACATGATCAAATTTGACTCATGACAATACAGCTTTAAAAAATGCATTGGCAGCAATTGTACCGATCATCTACTTTCAATTAATTATCAGTAAATTGGTGAAAGTACACCTATTAAAAAAAAAATAACAGCCTCCTCCATATCCCCTCTAGCTGTCCTGTCCATCACCAAGATAGGTGCGTTTTCTGCCATTTTAGGTAGAAGTAATGTTCAACCAATTTGCTTCTAATTTAGACAAAGTAGTAGGAAAGTTTATCAAACAAACTCTACATATGAGCTCTATCTATTTTACAATACGTGTAATATGTATTCACAAAATGTCCATTTTCTATATGTGTGAACTTCACATCTTTTTTTTTTTTTAGTAAGTTTTAGTGCATGATGAGGTGGTGTTTACCTATAGGATCCACCATCTCTTGGACTGGGCACCATTGATGGTATTTATTGGGCCCCACGTTCTTAAGTAAATCTCAATATTGCTTCAAAAAGGTAGCTATGCATATACAGTTTACAGACAGAATGTTAACATATTAAGCAAGAGTGTGACAACTTATCAGTGCTAAATGTGCCATAAAAAAACCCAGCATGTAAAATTCTTAGCTTTGACAAGTGACAACATATCTGGCAAAATGCATTGTAAACCAAATGTAATTTTTAGCTGCAGTAAATTTTAGACAATCAAAATGATGTTAAAATGTGTGTGTTTCTTACAGTCTAGAGGCTGCTTATTCTGATGGAGGAAAACACTGACAGCATCCTTCATGATCACTGAAAGAACTGTTCTCCTTTCTCCTGCCCCACACTGATCTATCTGATCGGTGCAGTGCAGGGGAGAAAGTCACCAGGACTTGCACGGATGTTGCGCATCCTGTGTAGCTGAAAAAACTTCTGCAAGACTAGCCCTTGGACCTCTTTATGAAAAGAAGAACGACACTCCTGATATGTGAGGTGGCATGGATAGGGTCCCAATCAAACAAAGTTGTTGATTAGCCATTGAACCTTTCAGGTCATGTGATCAGTCACATTCCTGGAAGGAATTTCAAGATGTGGTAATGTATACGATGGATGAGTGTACATATATATATATATATATAAGTGTTTGTGTGTGTGGAGCTGCATGAGTATATAAGAGAGCTGTTGGTGTATGTAAGAAAGCTGTGTACAAGTATGTAGCAAAACAGTGCGTGTATGTAACAGAGGTGTGAGTGCATACTTCAAAGCTGTAGAAAAGCTATATGTGTTAGAACTGTGTTTGTGTATGGAGGAGAGTTGTGTGTGTATTTCGGAAAATTGCGTGTGTGATAGTAGTAGAGTTGTGTGTATGCAGGAGAGATGTGTGTATGTAGGAAAGAGGGTGGAAACTTATCAATGCTATAGGACCTATGCAAGAACCTAACATGATCAAATTTGACTCATGACAATACAGCTTTAAAAAATGCATTGGCAGCAATTGTACCGATCATCTACTTTCAATTAATTATCAGTAAATTGGTGAAAGTACACCTATTAAAAAAAAAATAACAGCCTCCTCCATATCCCCTCTAGCTGTCCTGTCCATCACCAAGATAGGTGCGTTTTCTGCCATTTTAGGTAGAAGTAATGTTCAACCAATTTGCTTCTAATTTAGACAAAGTAGTAGGAAAGTTTATCAAACAAACTCTACATATGAGCTCTATCTATTTTACAATACGTGTAATATGTATTCACAAAATGTCCATTTTCTATATGTGTGAACTTCACATCTTTTTTTTTTTTAGTAAGTTTTAGTGCATGATGAGGTGGTGTTTACCTATAGGATCCACCATCTCTTGGACTGGGCACCATTGATGGTATTTATTGGGCCCCACGTTCTTAAGTAAATCTCAATATTGCTTCAAAAAGGTAGCTATGCATATACAGTTTACAGACAGAATGTTAACATATTAAGCAAGAGTGTGACAACTTATCAGTGCTAAATGTGCCATAAAAAAACCCAGCATGTAAAATTCTTAGCTTTGACAAGTGACAACATATCTGGCAAAATGCATTGTAAACCAAATGTAATTTTTAGCTGCAGTAAATTTTAGACAATCAAAATGATGTTAAAATGTGTGTGTTTCTTACAGTCTAGAGGCTGCTTATTCTGATGGAGGAAAACACTGACAGCATCCTTCATGATCACTGAAAGAACTGTTCTCCTTTCTCCTGCCCCACACTGATCTATCTGATCGGTGCAGTGCAGGGGAGAAAGTCACCAGGACTTGCACGGATGTTGCGCATCCTGTGTAGCTGAAAAAACTTCTGCAAGACTAGCCCTTGGACCTCTTTATGAAAAGAAGAACGACACTCCTGATATGTGAGGTGGCATGGATAGGGTCCCAATCAAACAAAGTTGTTGATTAGCCATTGAACCTTTCAGGTCATGTGATCAGTCACATTCCTGGAAGGAATTTCAAGATGTGGTAATGTATACGATGGATGAGTGTACATATATATATATATATATATATATATATAAGTGTTTGTGTGTGTGGAGCTGCATGAGTATATAAGAGAGCTGTTGGTGTATGTAAGAAAGCTGTGTACAAGTATGTAGCAAAACAGTGCGTGTATGTAACAGAGGTGTGAGTGCATACTTCAAAGCTGTAGAAAAGCTATATGTGTTAGAACTGTGTTTGTGTATGGAGGAGAGTTGTGTGTGTATTTCGGAAAATTGCGTGTGTGATAGTAGTAGAGTTGTGTGTATGCAGGAGAGATGTGTGTATGTAGGAAAGAGGGTGGAAACTTATCAATGCTATAGGACCTATGCAAGAACCTAACATGATCAAATTTGACTCATGACAATACAGCTTTAAAAAATGCATTGGCAGCAATTGTACCAATCATCTACTTTCAATTAATTATCAGTAAATTGGTGAAAGTACACCTATTAAAAAAAAAATAACAGCCTCCTCCATATCCCCTCTAGCTGTCCTGTCCATCACCAAGATAGGTGCGTTTTCTGCCATTTGAGGTAGAAGTAATGTTCAACCAATTTGCTTCTAATTTAGACAAAGTAGTAGGAAAGTTTATCAAACAAACTCTACATATGAGCTCTATCTATTTTACAATACGTGTAATATGTATTCACAAAATGTCCATTTTCTATATGTGTGAACTTCACATCTTTTTTTTTTTTAGTAAGTTTTAGTGCATGATGAGGTGGTGTTTACCTATAGGATCCACCATCTCTTGGACTGGGCACCATTGATGGTATTTATTGGGCCCCACGTTCTTAAGTAAATCTCAATATTGCTTCAAAAAGGTAGATATGCATATACAGTTTACAGACAGAATGTTAACATATTAAGCAAGAGTGTGACAACTTATCAGTGCTAAATGTGCCATAAAAAAACCCAGCATGTAAAATTCTTAGCTTTGACAAGTGACAACATATCTGGCAAAATGCATTGTAAACCAAATGTAATTTTTAGCTGCAGTAAATTTTAGACAATCAAAATGATGTTAAAATGTGTGTGTTTCTTACAGTCTAGAGGCTGCTTATTCTGATGAAGGAAAACACTGACAGCATCCTTCATGATCACTGAAAGAACTGTTCTCCTTTCTCCTGCCCCACACTGATCTATCTGATCGGTGCAGTGCAGGGGAGAAAGTCACCAGGACTTGCACGGATGTTGCGCATCCTGTGTAGCTGAAAAAACTTCTGCAAGACTAGCCCTTGGACCTCTTTATGAAAAGAAGAACGACACTCCTGATATGTGAGGTGGCATGGATAGGGTCCCAATCAAACAAAGTTGTTGATTAGCCATTGAACCTTTCAGGTCATGTGATCAGTCACATTCCTGGAAGGAATTTCAAGATGTGGTAATGTATACGATGGATGAGTGTACATATATATATATATATATATATATATAAGTGTTTGTGTGTGTGGAGCTGCATGAGTATATAAGAGAGCTGTTGGTGTATGTAAGAAAGCTGTGTACAAGTATGTAGCAAAACAGTGCGTGTATGTAACAGAGGTGTGAGTGCATACTTCAAAGCTGTAGAAAAGCTATATGTGTTAGAACTGTGTTTGTGTATGGAGGAGAGTTGTGTGTGTATTTCGGAAAATTGCGTGTGTGATAGTAGTAGAGTTGTGTGTATGCAGGAGAGATGTGTGTATGTAGGAAAGAGGGTGGAAACTTATCAATGCTATAGGACCTATGCAAGAACCTAACATGATCAAATTTGACTCATGACAATACAGCTTTAAAAAATGCATTGGCAGCAATTGTACCGATCATCTACTTTCAATTAATTATCAGTAAATTGGTGAAAGTACACCTATTAAAAAAAAAATAACAGCCTCCTCCATATCCCCTCTAGCTGTCCTGTCCATCACCAAGATAGGTGCGTTTTCTGCCATTTTAGGTAGAAGTAATGTTCAACCAATTTGCTTCTAATTTAGACAAAGTAGTAGGAAAGTTTATCAAACAAACTCTACATATGAGCTCTATCTATTTTACAATACGTGTAATATGTATTCACAAAATGTCCATTTTCTATATGTGTGAACTTCACATCTTTTTTTTTTTAGTAAGTTTTAGTGCATGATGAGGTGGTGTTTACCTATAGGATCCACCATCTCTTGGACTGGGCACCATTGATGGTATTTATTGGGCCCCACGTTCTTAAGTAAATCTCAATATTGCTTCAAAAAGGTAGCTATGCATATACAGTTTACAGACAGAATGTTAACATATTAAGCAAGAGTGTGACAACTTATCAGTGCTAAATGTGCCATAAAAAAACCCAGCATGTAAAATTCTTAGCTTTGACAAGTGACAACATATCTGGCAAAATGCATTGTAAACCAAATGTAATCTTTAGCTGCAGTAAATTTTAGACAATCAAAATGATGTTAAAATGTGTGTGTTTCTTACAGTCTAGAGGCTGCTTATTCTGATGGAGGAAAACACTGACAGCATCCTTCATGATCACTGAAAGAACTGTTCTCCTTTCTCCTGCCCCACACTGATCTATCTGATCGGTGCAGTGCAGGGGAGAAAGTCACCAGGACTTGCACGGATGTTGCGCATCCTGTGTAGCTGAAAAAACTTCTGCAAGACTAGCCCTTGGACCTCTTTATGAAAAGAAGAACGACACTCCTGATATGTGAGGTGGCCTGGATAGGGTCCCAATCAAACAAAGTTGTTGATTAGCCATTGAACCTTTCAGGTCATGTGATCAGTCACATTCCTGGAAGGAATTTCAAGATGTGGTAATGTATACGATGGATGAGTGTACATATATATATATATATATATATATATATAAGTGTTTGTGTGTGTGGAGCTGCATGAGTATATAAGAGAGCTGTTGGTGTATGTAAGAAAGCTGTGTACAAGTATGTAGCAAAACAGTGCGTGTATGTAACAGAGGTGTGAGTGCATACTTCAAAGCTGTAGAAAAGCTATATGTGTTAGAACTGTGTTTGTGTATGGAGGAGAGTTGTGTGTGTATTTCGGAAAATTGCGTGTGTGATAGTAGTAGAGTTGTGTGTATGCAGGAGAGATGTGTGTATGTAGGAAAGAGGGTGGAAACTTATCAATGCTATAGGACCTATGCAAGAACCTAACATGATCAAATTTGACTCATGACAATACAGCTTTAAAAAATGCATTGGCAGCAATTGTACCGATCATCTACTTTCAATTAATTATCAGTAAATTGGTGAAAGTACACCTATTAAAAAAAAAATAACAGCCTCCTCCATATCCCCTCTAGCTGTCCTGTCCATCACCAAGATAGGTGCGTTTTCTGCCATTTTAGGTAGAAGTAATGTTCAACCAATTTGCTTCTAATTTAGACAAAGTAGTAGGAAAGTTTATCAAACAAACTCTACATATGAGCTCTATCTATTTTACAATACGTGTAATATGTATTCACAAAATGTCCATTTTCTATATGTGTGAACTTCACATCTTTTTTTTTTTTAGTAAGTTTTAGTGCATGATGAGGTGGTGTTTACCTATAGGATCCACCATCTCTTGGACTGGGCACCATTGATGGTATTTATTGGGCCCCACGTTCTTAAGTAAATCTCAATATTGCTTCAAAAAGGTAGCTATGCATATACAGTTTACAGACAGAATGTTAACATATTAAGCAAGAGTGTGACAACTTATCAGTGCTAAATGTGCCATAAAAAAACCCAGCATGTAAAATTCTTAGCTTTGACAAGTGACAACATATCTGGCAAAATGCATTGTAAACCAAATGTAATTTTTAGCTGCAGTAAATTTTAGACAATCAAAATGATGTTAAAATGTGTGTGTTTCTTACAGTCTAGAGGCTGCTTATTCTGATGAAGGAAAACACTGACAGCATCCTTCATGATCACTGAAAGAACTGTTCTCCTTTCTCCTGCCCCACACTGATCTATCTGATCGGTGCAGTGCAGGGGAGAAAGTCACCAGGACTTGCACGGATGTTGCGCATCCTGTGTAGCTGAAAAAACTTCTGCAAGACTAGCCCTTGGACCTCTTTATGAAAAGAAGAACGACACTCCTGATATGTGAGGTGGCATGGATAGGGTCCCAATCAAACAAAGTTGTTGATTAGCCATTGAACCTTTCAGGTCATGTGATCAGTCACATTCCTGGAAGGAATTTCAAGATGTGGTAATGTATACGATGGATGAGTGTACATATATATATATATATATATATATATAAGTGTTTGTGTGTGTGGAGCTGCATGAGTATATAAGAGAGCTGTTGGTGTATGTAAGAAAGCTGTGTACAAGTATGTAGCAAAACAGTGCGTGTATGTAACAGAGGTGTGAGTGCATACTTCAAAGCTGTAGAAAAGCTATATGTGTTAGAACTGTGTTTGTGTATGGAGGAGAGTTGTGTGTGTATTTCGGAAAATTGCGTGTGTGATAGTAGTAGAGTTGTGTGTATGCAGGAGAGATGTGTGTATGTAGGAAAGAGGGTGGAAACTTATCAATGCTATAGGACCTATGCAAGAACCTAACATGATCAAATTTGACTCATGACAATACAGCTTTAAAAAATGCATTGGCAGCAATTGTACCGATCATCTACTTTCAATTAATTATCAGTAAATTGGTGAAAGTACACCTATTAAAAAAAAAATAACAGCCTCCTCCATATCCCCTCTAGCTGTCCTGTCCATCACCAAGATAGGTGCGTTTTCTGCCATTTTAGGTAGAAGTAATGTTCAACCAATTTGCTTCTAATTTAGACAAAGTAGTAGGAAAGTTTATCAAACAAACTCTACATATGAGCTCTATCTATTTTACAATACGTGTAATATGTATTCACAAAATGTCCATTTTCTATATGTGTGAACTTCACATCTTTTTTTTTTTAGTAAGTTTTAGTGCATGATGAGGTGGTGTTTACCTATAGGATCCACCATCTCTTGGACTGGGCACCATTGATGGTATTTATTGGGCCCCACGTTCTTAAGTAAATCTCAATATTGCTTCAAAAAGGTAGCTATGCATATACAGTTTACAGACAGAATGTTAACATATTAAGCAAGAGTGTGACAACTTATCAGTGCTAAATGTGCCATAAAAAAACCCAGCATGTAAAATTCTTAGCTTTGACAAGTGACAACATATCTGGCAAAATGCATTGTAAACCAAATGTAATCTTTAGCTGCAGTAAATTTTAGACAATCAAAATGATGTTAAAATGTGTGTGTTTCTTACAGTCTAGAGGCTGCTTATTCTGATGGAGGAAAACACTGACAGCATCCTTCATGATCACTGAAAGAACTGTTCTCCTTTCTCCTGCCCCACACTGATCTATCTGATCGGTGCAGTGCAGGGGAGAAAGTCACCAGGACTTGCACGGATGTTGCGCATCCTGTGTAGCTGAAAAAACTTCTGCAAGACTAGCCCTTGGACCTCTTTATGAAAAGAAGAACGACACTCCTGATATGTGAGGTGGCCTGGATAGGGTCCCAATCAAACAAAGTTGTTGATTAGCCATTGAACCTTTCAGGTCATGTGATCAGTCACATTCCTGGAAGGAATTTCAAGATGTGGTAATGTATACGATGGATGAGTGTACATATATATATATATATATATATATATATATAAGTGTTTGTGTGTGTGGAGCTGCATGAGTATATAAGAGAGCTGTTGGTGTATGTAAGAAAGCTGTGTACAAGTATGTAGCAAAACAGTGCGTGTATGTAACAGAGGTGTGAGTGCATACTTCAAAGCTGTAGAAAAGCTATATGTGTTAGAACTGTGTTTGTGTATGGAGGAGAGTTGTGTGTGTATTTCGGAAAATTGCGTGTGTGATAGTAGTAGAGTTGTGTGTATGCAGGAGAGATGTGTGTATGTAGGAAAGAGGGTGGAAACTTATCAATGCTATAGGACCTATGCAAGAACCTAACATGATCAAATTTGACTCATGACAATACAGCTTTAAAAAATGCATTGGCAGCAATTGTACCGATCATCTACTTTCAATTAATTATCAGTAAATTGGTGAAAGTACACCTATTAAAAAAAAAATAACAGCCTCCTCCATATCCCCTCTAGCTGTCCTGTCCATCACCAAGATAGGTGCGTTTTCTGCCATTTTAGGTAGAAGTAATGTTCAACCAATTTGCTTCTAATTTAGACAAAGTAGTAGGAAAGTTTATCAAACAAACTCTACATATGAGCTCTATCTATTTTACAATACGTGTAATATGTATTCACAAAATGTCCATTTTCTATATGTGTGAACTTCACATCTTTTTTTTTTTTAGTAAGTTTTAGTGCATGATGAGGTGGTGTTTACCTATAGGATCCACCATCTCTTGGACTGGGCACCATTGATGGTATTTATTGGGCCCCACGTTCTTAAGTAAATCTCAATATTGCTTCAAAAAGGTAGCTATGCATATACAGTTTACAGACAGAATGTTAACATATTAAGCAAGAGTGTGACAACTTATCAGTGCTAAATGTGCCATAAAAAAACCCAGCATGTAAAATTCTTAGCTTTGACAAGTGACATCATATCTGGCAAAATGCATTGTAAACCAAATGTAATTTTTAGCTGCAGTAAATTTTAGACAATCAAAATGATGTTAAAATGTGTGTGTTTCTTACAGTCTAGAGGCTGCTTATTCTGATGGAGGAAAACACTGACAGCATCCTTCATGATCACTGAAAGAACTGTTCTCCTTTCTCCTGCCCCACACTGATCTATCTGATCGGTGCAGTGCAGGGGAGAAAGTCACCAGGACTTGCACGGATGTTGCGCATCCTGTGTAGCTGAAAAAACTTCTGCAAGACTAGCCCTTGGACCTCTTTATGAAAAGAAGAACGACACTCCTGATATGTGAGGTGGCATGGATAGGGTCCCAATCAAACAAAGTTGTTGATTAGCCATTGAACCTTTCAGGTCATGTGATCAGTCACATTCCTGGAAGGAATTTCAAGATGTGGTAATGTATACGATGGATGAGTGTACATATATATATATATATATATATAAGTGTTTGTGTGTGTGGAGCTGCATGAGTATATAAGAGAGCTGTTGGTGTATGTAAGAAAGCTGTGTACAAGTATGTAGCAAAACAGTGCGTGTATGTAACAGAGGTGTGAGTGCATACTTCAAAGCTGTAGAAAAGCTATATGTGTTAGAACTGTGTTTGTGTATGGAGGAGAGTTGTGTGTGTATTTCGGAAAATTACGTGTGTGATAGTAGTAGAGTTGTGTGTATGCAGGAGAGATGTGTGTATGTAGGAAAGAGGGTGGAAACTTATCAATGCTATAGGACCTATGCAAGAACCTAACATGATCAAATTTGACTCATGACAATACAGCTTTAAAAAATGCATTGGCAGCAATTGTACCGATCATCTACTTTCAATTAATTATCAGTAAATTGGTGAAAGTACACCTATTAAAAAAAAAATAACAGCCTCCTCCATATCCCCTCTAGCTGTCCTGTCCATCACCAAGATAGGTGCGTTTTCTGCCATTTTAGGTAGAAGTAATGTTCAACCAATTTGCTTCTAATTTAGACAAAGTAGTAGGAAAGTTTATCAAACAAACTCTACATATGAGCTCTATCTATTTTACAATACGTGTAATATGTATTCACAAAATGTCCATTTTCTATATGTGTGAACTTCACATCTTTTTTTTTTTTAGTAAGTTTTAGTGCATGATGAGGTGGTGTTTACCTATAGGATCCACCATCTCTTGGACTGGGCACCATTGATGGTATTTATTGGGCCCCACGTTCTTAAGTAAATCTCAATATTGCTTCAAAAAGGTAGCTATGCATATACAGTTTACAGACAGAATGTTAACATATTAAGCAAGAGTGTGACAACTTATCAGTGCTAAATGTGCCATAAAAAACCCAGCATGTAAAATTCTTAGCTTTGACAAGTGACAACATATCTGGCAAAATGCATTGTAAACCAAATGTAATTTTTAGCTGCAGTAAATTTTAGACAATCAAAATGATGTTAAAATGTGTGTGTTTCTTACAGTCTAGAGGCTGCTTATTCTGATGGAGGAAAACACTGACAGCATCCTTCATGATCACTGAAAGAACTGTTCTCCTTTCTCCTGCCCCACACTGATCTATCTGATCGGTGCAGTGCAGGGGAGAAAGTCACCAGGACTTGCACGGATGTTGCGCATCCTGTGTAGCTGAAAAAACTTCTGCAAGACTAGCCCTTGGACCTCTTTATGAAAAGAAGAACGACACTCCTGATATGTGAGGTGGCATGGATAGGGTCCCAATCAAACAAAGTTGTTGATTAGCCATTGAACCTTTCAGGTCATGTGATCAGTCACATTCCTGGAAGGAATTTCAAGATGTGGTAATGTATACGATGGATGAGTGTACATATATATATATATATATATATAAGTGTTTGTGTGTGTGGAGCTGCATGAGTATATAAGAGAGCTGTTGGTGTATGTAAGAAAGCTGTGTACAAGTATGTAGCAAAACAGTGCGTGTATGTAACAGAGGTGTGAGTGCATACTTCAAAGCTGTAGAAAAGCTATATGTGTTAGAACTGTGTTTGTGTATGGAGGAGAGTTGTGTGTGTATTTCGGAAAATTACGTGTGTGATAGTAGTAGAGTTGTGTGTATGCAGGAGAGATGTGTGTATGTAGGAAAGAGGGTGGAAACTTATCAATGCTATAGGACCTATGCAAGAACCTAACATGATCAAATTTGACTCATGACAATACAGCTTTAAAAAATGCATTGGCAGCAATTGTACCGATCATCTACTTTCAATTAATTATCAGTAAATTGGTGAAAGTACACCTATTAAAAAAAAAATAACAGCCTCCTCCATATCCCCTCTAGCTGTCCTGTCCATCACCAAGATAGGTGCGTTTTCTGCCATTTTAGGTAGAAGTAATGTTCAACCAATTTGCTTCTAATTTAGACAAAGTAGTAGGAAAGTTTATCAAACAAACTCTACATATGAGCTCTATCTATTTTACAATACGTGTAATATGTATTCACAAAATGTCCATTTTCTATATGTGTGAACTTCACATCTTTTTTTTTTTTAGTAAGTTTTAGTGCATGATGAGGTGGTGTTTACCTATAGGATCCACCATCTCTTGGACTGGGCACCATTGATGGTATTTATTGGGCCCCACGTTCTTAAGTAAATCTCAATATTGCTTCAAAAAGGTAGCTATGCATATACAGTTTACAGACAGAATGTTAACATATTAAGCAAGAGTGTGACAACTTATCAGTGCTAAATGTGCCATAAAAAAACCCAGCATGTAAAATTCTTAGCTTTGACAAGTGACAACATATCTGGCAAAATGCATTGTAAACCAAATGTAATTTTTAGCTGCAGTAAATTTTAGACAATCAAAATGATGTTAAAATGTGTGTGTTTCTTACAGTCTAGAGGCTGCTTATTCTGATGGAGGAAAACACTGACAGCATCCTTCATGATCACTGAAAGAACTGTTCTCCTTTCTCCTGCCCCACACTGATCTATCTGATCGGTGCAGTGCAGGGGAGAAAGTCACCAGGACTTGCACGGATGTTGCGCATCCTGTGTAGCTGAAAAAACTTCTGCAAGACTAGCCCTTGGACCTCTTTATGAAAAGAAGAACGACACTCCTGATATGTGAGGTGGCATGGATAGGGTCCCAATCAAACAAAGTTGTTGATTAGCCATTGAACCTTTCAGGTCATGTGATCAGTCACATTCCTGGAAGGAATTTCAAGATGTGGTAATGTATACGATGGATGAGTGTACATATATATATATATATATATATATATATAAGTGTTTGTGTGTGTGGAGCTGCATGAGTATATAAGAGAGCTGTTGGTGTATGTAAGAAAGCTGTGTACAAGTATGTAGCAAAACAGTGCGTGTATGTAACAGAGGTGTGAGTGCATACTTCAAAGCTGTAGAAAAGCTATATGTGTTAGAACTGTGTTTGTGTATGGAGGAGAGTTGTGTGTGTATTTCGGAAAATTGCGTGTGTGATAGTAGTAGAGTTGTGTGTATGCAGGAGAGATGTGTGTATGTAGGAAAGAGGGTGGAAACTTATCAATGCTATAGGACCTATGCAAGAACCTAACATGATCAAATTTGACTCATGACAATACAGCTTTAAAAAATGCATTGGCAGCAATTGTACCGATCATCTACTTTCAATGAATTATCAGCAAATTGGTGAAAGTACACCTATTAAAAAAAAAATAACAGCCTCCTCCATATCCCCTCTAGCTGTCCTGTCCATCACCAAGATAGGTGCGTTTTCTGCCATTTTAGGTAGAAGTAATGTTCAACCAATTTGCTTCTAATTTAGACAAAGTAGTAGGAAAGTTTATCAAACAAACTCTACATATGAGCTCTATCTATTTTACAATACGTGTAATATGTATTCACAAAATGTCCATTTTCTATATGTGTGAACTTCACATCTTTTTTTTTTTTTAGTAAGTTTTAGTGCATGATGAGGTGGTGTTTACCTATAGGATCCACCATCTCTTGGACTGGGCACCATTGATGGTATTTATTGGGCCCCACGTTCTTAAGTAAATCTCAATATTGCTTCAAAAAGGTAGCTATGCATATACAGTTTACAGACAGAATGTTAACATATTAAGCAAGAGTGTGACAACTTATCAGTGCTAAATGTGCCATAAAAAAACCCAGCATGTAAAATTCTTAGCTTTGACAAGTGACAACATATCTGGCAAAATGCATTGTAAACCAAATGTAATTTTTAGCTGCAGTAAATTTTAGACAATCAAAATGATGTTAAAATGTGTGTGTTTCTTACAGTCTAGAGGCTGCTTATTCTGATGGAGGAAAACACTGACAGCATCCTTCATGATCACTGAAAGAACTGTTCTCCTTTCTCCTGCCCCACACTGATCTATCTGATCGGTGCAGTGCAGGGGAGAAAGTCACCAGGACTTGCACGGATGTTGCGCATCCTGTGTAGCTGAAAAAACTTCTGCAAGACTAGCCCTTGGACCTCTTTATGAAAAGAAGAACGACACTCCTGATATGTGAGGTGGCATGGATAGGGTCCCAATCAAACAAAGTTGTTGATTAGCCATTGAACCTTTCAGGTCATGTGATCAGTCACATTCCTGGAAGGAATTTCAAGATGTGGTAATGTATACGATGGATGAGTGTACATATATATATATATATATATATATAAGTGTTGGTGTGTGTGGAGCTGCATGAGTATATAAGAGAGCTGTTGGTGTATGTAAGAAAGCTGTGTACAAGTATGTAGCAAAACAGTGCGTGTATGTAACAGAGGTGTGAGTGCATACTTCAAAGCTGTAGAAAAGCTATATGTGTTAGAACTGTGTTTGTGTATGGAGGAGAGTTGTGTGTGTATTTCGGAAAATTGCGTGTGTGATAGTAGTAGAGTTGTGTGTATGCAGGAGAGATGTGTGTATGTAGGAAAGAGGGTGGAAACTTATCAATGCTATAGGACCTATGCAAGAACCTAACATGATCAAATTTGACTCATGACAATACAGCTTTAAAAAATGCATTGGCAGCAATTGTACCGATCATCTACTTTCAATTAATTATCAGTAAATTGGTGAAAGTACACCTATTAAAAAAAAAATAACAGCCTCCTCCATATCCCCTCTAGCTGTCCTGTCCATCACCAAGATAGGTGCGTTTTCTGCCATTTTAGGTAGAAGTAATGTTCAACCAATTTGCTTCTAATTTAGACAAAGTAGTAGGAAAGTTTATCAAACAAACTCTACATATGAGCTCTATCTATTTTACAATACGTGTAATATGTATTCACAAAATGTCCATTTTCTATATGTGTGAACTTCACATCTTTTTTTTTTTTTAGTAAGTTTTAGTGCATGATGAGGTGGTGTTTACCTATAGGATCCACCATCTCTTGGACTGGGCACCATTGATGGTATTTATTGGGCCCCACGTTCTTAAGTAAATCTCAATATTGCTTCAAAAAGGTAGCTATGCATATACAGTTTACAGACAGAATGTTAACATATTAAGCAAGAGTGTGACAACTTATCAGTGCTAAATGTGCCATAAAAAAACCCAGCATGTAAAATTCTTAGCTTTGACAAGTGACAACATATCTGGCAAAATGCATTGTAAACCAAATGTAATTTTTAGCTGCAGTAAATTTTAGACAATCAAAATGATGTTAAAATGTGTGTGTTTCTTACAGTCTAGAGGCTGCTTATTCTGATGGAGGAAAACACTGACAGCATCCTTCATGATCACTGAAAGAACTGTTCTCCTTTCTCCTGCCCCACACTGATCTATCTGATCGGTGCAGTGCAGGGGAGAAAGTCACCAGGACTTGCACGGATGTTGCGCATCCTGTGTAGCTGAAAAAACTTCTGCAAGACTAGCCCTTGGACCTCTTTATGAAAAGAAGAACGACACTCCTGATATGTGAGGTGGCCTGGATAGGGTCCCAATCAAACAAAGTTGTTGATTAGCCATTGAACCTTTCAGGTCATGTGATCAGTCACATTCCTGGAAGGAATTTCAAGATGTGGTAATGTATACGATGGATGAGTGTACATATATATATATATATATATATATAAGTGTTTGTGTGTGTGGAGCTGCATGAGTATATAAGAGAGCTGTTG
Source organism: Phyllobates terribilis (assembly GCF_046119375.1). NCBI lineage: Eukaryota > Metazoa > Chordata > Amphibia > Anura > Dendrobatidae > Phyllobates > Phyllobates terribilis. The sequence continues at coordinate 20,399 of NW_027364882.1, forward strand.
GTGTATGTAAGAAAGCTGTGTACAAGTATGTAGCAAAACAGTGCGTGTATGTAACAGAGGTGTGAGTGCATACTTCAAAGCTGTAGAAAAGCTATATGTGTTAGAACTGTGTTTGTGTATGGAGGAGAGTTGTGTGTGTATTTCGGAAAATTGCGTGTGTGATAGTAGTAGAGTTGTGTGTATGCAGGAGAGATGTGTGTATGTAGGAAAGAGGGTGGAAACTTATCAATGCTATAGGACCTATGCAAGAACCTAACATGATCAAATTTGACTCATGACAATACAGCTTTAAAAAATGCATTGGCAGCAATTGTACCGATCATCTACTTTCAATTAATTATCAGTAAATTGGTGAAAGTACACCTATTAAAAAAAAAATAACAGCCTCCTCCATATCCCCTCTAGCTGTCCTGTCCATCACCAAGATAGGTGCGTTTTCTGCCATTTTAGGTAGAAGTAATGTTCAACCAATTTGCTTCTAATTTAGACAAAGTAGTAGGAAAGTTTATCAAACAAACTCTACATATGAGCTCTATCTATTTTACAATACGTGTAATATGTATTCACAAAATGTCCATTTTCTATATGTGTGAACTTCACATCTTTTTTTTTTTTAGTAAGTTTTAGTGCATGATGAGGTGGTGTTTACCTATAGGATCCACCATCTCTTGGACTGGGCACCATTGATGGTATTTATTGGGCCCCACGTTCTTAAGTAAATCTCAATATTGCTTCAAAAAGGTAGCTATGCATATACAGTTTACAGACAGAATGTTAACATATTAAGCAAGAGTGTGACAACTTATCAGTGCTAAATGTGCCATAAAAAAACCCAGCATGTAAAATTCTTAGCTTTGACAAGTGACATCATATCTGGCAAAATGCATTGTAAACCAAATGTAATTTTTAGCTGCAGTAAATTTTAGACAATCAAAATGATGTTAAAATGTGTGTGTTTCTTACAGTCTAGAGGCTGCTTATTCTGATGGAGGAAAACACTGACAGCATCCTTCATGATCACTGAAAGAACTGTTCTCCTTTCTCCTGCCCCACACTGATCTATCTGATCGGTGCAGTGCAGGGGAGAAAGTCACCAGGACTTGCACGGATGTTGCGCATCCTGTGTAGCTGAAAAAACTTCTGCAAGACTAGCCCTTGGACCTCTTTATGAAAAGAAGAACGACACTCCTGATATGTGAGGTGGCATGGATAGGGTCCCAATCAAACAAAGTTGTTGATTAGCCATTGAACCTTTCAGGTCATGTGATCAGTCACATTCCTGGAAGGAATTTCAAGATGTGGTAATGTATACGATGGATGAGTGTACATATATATATATATATATATATATATAAGTGTTTGTGTGTGTGGAGCTGCATGAGTATATAAGAGAGCTGTTGGTGTATGTAAGAAAGCTGTGTACAAGTATGTAGCAAAACAGTGCGTGTATGTAACAGAGGTGTGAGTGCATACTTCAAAGCTGTAGAAAAGCTATATGTGTTAGAACTGTGTTTGTGTATGGAGGAGAGTTGTGTGTGTATTTCGGAAAATTGCGTGTGTGATAGTAGTAGAGTTGTGTGTATGCAGGAGAGATGTGTGTATGTAGGAAAGAGGGTGGAAACTTATCAATGCTATAGGACCTATGCAAGAACCTAACATGATCAAATTTGACTCATGACAATACAGCTTTAAAAAATGCATTGGCAGCAATTGTACCGATCATCTACTTTCAATGAATTATCAGCAAATTGGTGAAAGTACACCTATTAAAAAAAAAATAACAGCCTCCTCCATATCCCCTCTAGCTGTCCTGTCCATCACCAAGATAGGTGCGTTTTCTGCCATTTTAGGTAGAAGTAATGTTCAACCAATTTGCTTCTAATTTAGACAAAGTAGTAGGAAAGTTTATCAAACAAACTCTACATATGAGCTCTATCTATTTTACAATACGTGTAATATGTATTCACAAAATGTCCATTTTCTATATGTGTGAACTTCACATCTTTTTTTTTTTTTAGTAAGTTTTAGTGCATGATGAGGTGGTGTTTACCTATAGGATCCACCATCTCTTGGACTGGGCACCATTGATGGTATTTATTGGGCCCCACGTTCTTAAGTAAATCTCAATATTGCTTCAAAAAGGTAGCTATGCATATACAGTTTACAGACAGAATGTTAACATATTAAGCAAGAGTGTGACAACTTATCAGTGCTAAATGTGCCATAAAAAAACCCAGCATGTAAAATTCTTAGCTTTGACAAGTGACAACATATCTGGCAAAATGCATTGTAAACCAAATGTAATTTTTAGCTGCAGTAAATTTTAGACAATCAAAATGATGTTAAAATGTGTGTGTTTCTTACAGTCTAGAGGCTGCTTATTCTGATGGAGGAAAACACTGACAGCATCCTTCATGATCACTGAAAGAACTGTTCTCCTTTCTCCTGCCCCACACTGATCTATCTGATCGGTGCAGTGCAGGGGAGAAAGTCACCAGGACTTGCACGGATGTTGCGCATCCTGTGTAGCTGAAAAAACTTCTGCAAGACTAGCCCTTGGACCTCTTTATGAAAAGAAGAACGACACTCCTGATATGTGAGGTGGCATGGATAGGGTCCCAATCAAACAAAGTTGTTGATTAGCCATTGAACCTTTCAGGTCATGTGATCAGTCACATTCCTGGAAGGAATTTCAAGATGTGGTAATGTATACGATGGATGAGTGTACATATATATATATATATATATATAAGTGTTTGTGTGTGTGGAGCTGCATGAGTATATAAGAGAGCTGTTGGTGTATGTAAGAAAGCTGTGTACAAGTATGTAGCAAAACAGTGCGTGTATGTAACAGAGGTGTGAGTGCATACTTCAAAGCTGTAGAAAAGCTATATGTGTTAGAACTGTGTTTGTGTATGGAGGAGAGTTGTGTGTGTATTTCGGAAAATTACGTGTGTGATAGTAGTAGAGTTGTGTGTATGCAGGAGAGATGTGTGTATGTAGGAAAGAGGGTGGAAACTTATCAATGCTATAGGACCTATGCAAGAACCTAACATGATCAAATTTGACTCATGACAATACAGCTTTAAAAAATGCATTGGCAGCAATTGTACCGATCATCTACTTTCAATTAATTATCAGTAAATTGGTGAAAGTACACCTATTAAAAAAAAAATAACAGCCTCCTCCATATCCCCTCTAGCTGTCCTGTCCATCACCAAGATAGGTGCGTTTTCTGCCATTTTAGGTAGAAGTAATGTTCAACCAATTTGCTTCTAATTTAGACAAAGTAGTAGGAAAGTTTATCAAACAAACTCTACATATGAGCTCTATCTATTTTACAATACGTGTAATATGTATTCACAAAATGTCCATTTTCTATATGTGTGAACTTCACATCTTTTTTTTTTTTAGTAAGTTTTAGTGCATGATGAGGTGGTGTTTACCTATAGGATCCACCATCTCTTGGACTGGGCACCATTGATGGTATTTATTGGGCCCCACGTTCTTAAGTAAATCTCAATATTGCTTCAAAAAGGTAGCTATGCATATACAGTTTACAGACAGAATGTTAACATATTAAGCAAGAGTGTGACAACTTATCAGTGCTAAATGTGCCATAAAAAAACCCAGCATGTAAAATTCTTAGCTTTGACAAGTGACAACATATCTGGCAAAATGCATTGTAAACCAAATGTAATTTTTAGCTGCAGTAAATTTTAGACAATCAAAATGATGTTAAAATGTGTGTGTTTCTTACAGTCTAGAGGCTGCTTATTCTGATGGAGGAAAACACTGACAGCATCCTTCATGATCACTGAAAGAACTGTTCTCCTTTCTCCTGCCCCACACTGATCTATCTGATCGGTGCAGTGCAGGGGAGAAAGTCACCAGGACTTGCACGGATGTTGCGCATCCTGTGTAGCTGAAAAAACTTCTGCAAGACTAGCCCTTGGACCTCTTTATGAAAAGAAGAACGACACTCCTGATATGTGAGGTGGCATGGATAGGGTCCCAATCAAACAAAGTTGTTGATTAGCCATTGAACCTTTCAGGTCATGTGATCAGTCACATTCCTGGAAGGAATTTCAAGATGTGGTAATGTATACGATGGATGAGTGTACATATATATATATATATATATATATATAAGTGTTTGTGTGTGTGGAGCTGCATGAGTATATAAGAGAGCTGTTGGTGTATGTAAGAAAGCTGTGTACAAGTATGTAGCAAAACAGTGCGTGTATGTAACAGAGGTGTGAGTGCATACTTCAAAGCTGTAGAAAAGCTATATGTGTTAGAACTGTGTTTGTGTATGGAGGAGAGTTGTGTGTGTATTTCGGAAAATTGCGTGTGTGATAGTAGTAGAGTTGTGTGTATGCAGGAGAGATGTGTGTATGTAGGAAAGAGGGTGGAAACTTATCAATGCTATAGGACCTATGCAAGAACCTAACATGATCAAATTTGACTCATGACAATACAGCTTTAAAAAATGCATTGGCAGCAATTGTACCGATCATCTACTTTCAATGAATTATCAGCAAATTGGTGAAAGTACACCTATTAAAAAAAAAATAACAGCCTCCTCCATATCCCCTCTAGCTGTCCTGTCCATCACCAAGATAGGTGCGTTTTCTGCCATTTTAGGTAGAAGTAATGTTCAACCAATTTGCTTCTAATTTAGACAAAGTAGTAGGAAAGTTTATCAAACAAACTCTACATATGAGCTCTATCTATTTTACAATACGTGTAATATGTATTCACAAAATGTCCATTTTCTATATGTGTGAACTTCACATCTTTTTTTTTTTTTAGTAAGTTTTAGTGCATGATGAGGTGGTGTTTACCTATAGGATCCACCATCTCTTGGACTGGGCACCATTGATGGTATTTATTGGGCCCCACGTTCTTAAGTAAATCTCAATATTGCTTCAAAAAGGTAGCTATGCATATACAGTTTACAGACAGAATGTTAACATATTAAGCAAGAGTGTGACAACTTATCAGTGCTAAATGTGCCATAAAAAAACCCAGCATGTAAAATTCTTAGCTTTGACAAGTGACAACATATCTGGCAAAATGCATTGTAAACCAAATGTAATTTTTAGCTGCAGTAAATTTTAGACAATCAAAATGATGTTAAAATGTGTGTGTTTCTTACAGTCTAGAGGCTGCTTATTCTGATGGAGGAAAACACTGACAGCATCCTTCATGATCACTGAAAGAACTGTTCTCCTTTCTCCTGCCCCACACTGATCTATCTGATCGGTGCAGTGCAGGGGAGAAAGTCACCAGGACTTGCACGGATGTTGCGCATCCTGTGTAGCTGAAAAAACTTCTGCAAGACTAGCCCTTGGACCTCTTTATGAAAAGAAGAACGACACTCCTGATATGTGAGGTGGCATGGATAGGGTCCCAATCAAACAAAGTTGTTGATTAGCCATTGAACCTTTCAGGTCATGTGATCAGTCACATTCCTGGAAGGAATTTCAAGATGTGGTAATGTATACGATGGATGAGTGTACATATATATATATATATATATATATATATATAAGTGTTTGTGTGTGTGGAGCTGCATGAGTATATAAGAGAGCTGTTGGTGTATGTAAGAAAGCTGTGTACAAGTATGTAGCAAAACAGTGCGTGTATGTAACAGAGGTGTGAGTGCATACTTCAAAGCTGTAGAAAAGCTATATGTGTTAGAACTGTGTTTGTGTATGGAGGAGAGTTGTGTGTGTATTTCGGAAAATTGCGTGTGTGATAGTAGTAGAGTTGTGTGTATGCAGGAGAGATGTGTGTATGTAGGAAAGAGGGTGGAAACTTATCAATGCTATAGGACCTATGCAAGAACCTAACATGATCAAATTTGACTCATGACAGTACAGCTTTAAAAAATGCATTGGCAGCAATTGTACCGATCATCTACTTTCAATTAATTATCAGTAAATTGGTGAAAGTACACCTATTAAAAAAAAAATAACAGCCTCCTCCATATCCCCTCTAGCTGTCCTGTCCATCACCAAGATAGGTGCGTTTTCTGCCATTTTAGGTAGAAGTAATGTTCAACCAATTTGCTTCTAATTTAGACAAAGTAGTAGGAAAGTTTATCAAACAAACTCTACATATGAGCTCTATCTATTTTACAATACGTGTAATATGTATTCACAAAATGTCCATTTTCTATATGTGTGAACTTCACATCTTTTTTTTTTTTTAGTAAGTTTTAGTGCATGATGAGGTGGTGTTTACCTATAGGATCCACCATCTCTTGGACTGGGCACCATTGATGGTATTTATTGGGCCCCACGTTCTTAAGTAAATCTCAATATTGCTTCAAAAAGGTAGCTATGCATATACAGTTTACAGACAGAATGTTAACATATTAAGCAAGAGTGTGACAACTTATCAGTGCTAAATGTGCCATAAAAAAACCCAGCATGTAAAATTCTTAGCTTTGACAAGTGACAACATATCTGGCAAAATGCATTGTAAACCAAATGTAATTTTTAGCTGCAGTAAATTTTAGACAATCAAAATGATGTTAAAATGTGTGTGTTTCTTACAGTCTAGAGGCTGCTTATTCTGATGGAGGAAAACACTGACAGCATCCTTCATGATCACTGAAAGAACTGTTCTCCTTTCTCCTGCCCCACACTGATCTATCTGATCGGTGCAGTGCAGGGGAGAAAGTCACCAGGACTTGCACGGATGTTGCGCATCCTGTGTAGCTGAAAAAACTTCTGCAAGACTAGCCCTTGGACCTCTTTATGAAAAGAAGAACGACACTCCTGATATGTGAGGTGGCATGGATAGGGTCCCAATCAAACAAAGTTGTTGATTAGCCATTGAACCTTTCAGGTCATGTGATCAGTCACATTCCTGGAAGGAATTTCAAGATGTGGTAATGTATACGATGGATGAGTGTACATATATATATATATATATATATATATAAGTGTTTGTGTGTGTGGAGCTGCATGAGTATATAAGAGAGCTGTTGGTGTATGTAAGAAAGCTGTGTACAAGTATGTAGCAAAACAGTGCGTGTATGTAACAGAGGTGTGAGTGCATACTTCAAAGCTGTAGAAAAGCTATATGTGTTAGAACTGTGTTTGTGTATGGAGGAGAGTTGTGTGTGTATTTCGGAAAATTGCGTGTGTGATAGTAGTAGAGTTGTGTGTATGCAGGAGAGATGTGTGTATGTAGGAAAGAGGGTGGAAACTTATCAATGCTATAGGACCTATGCAAGAACCTAACATGATCAAATTTGACTCATGACAATACAGCTTTAAAAAATGCATTGGCAGCAATTGTACCGATCATCTACTTTCAATTAATTATCAGTAAATTGGTGAAAGTACACCTATTAAAAAAAAAATAACAGCCTCCTCCATATCCCCTCTAGCTGTCCTGTCCATCACCAAGATAGGTGCGTTTTCTGCCATTTTAGGTAGAAGTAATGTTCAACCAATTTGCTTCTAATTTAGACAAAGTAGTAGGAAAGTTTATCAAACAAACTCTACATATGAGCTCTATCTATTTTACAATACGTGTAATATGTATTCACAAAATGTCCATTTTCTATATGTGTGAACTTCACATCTTTTTTTTTTTTTAGTAAGTTTTAGTGCATGATGAGGTGGTGTTTACCTATAGGATCCACCATCTCTTGGACTGGGCACCATTGATGGTATTTATTGGGCCCCACGTTCTTAAGTAAATCTCAATATTGCTTCAAAAAGGTAGCTATGCATATACAGTTTACAGACAGAATGTTAACATATTAAGCAAGAGTGTGACAACTTATCAGTGCTAAATGTGCCATAAAAAAACCCAGCATGTAAAATTCTTAGCTTTGACAAGTGACAACATATCTGGCAAAATGCATTGTAAACCAAATGTAATTTTTAGCTGCAGTAAATTTTAGACAATCAAAATGATGTTAAAATGTGTGTGTTTCTTACAGTCTAGAGGCTGCTTATTCTGATGGAGGAAAACACTGACAGCATCCTTCATGATCACTGAAAGAACTGTTCTCCTTTCTCCTGCCCCACACTGATCTATCTGATCGGTGCAGTGCAGGGGAGAAAGTCACCAGGACTTGCACGGATGTTGCGCATCCTGTGTAGCTGAAAAAACTTCTGCAAGACTAGCCCTTGGACCTCTTTATGAAAAGAAGAACGACACTCCTGATATGTGAGGTGGCATGGATAGGGTCCCAATCAAACAAAGTTGTTGATTAGCCATTGAACCTTTCAGGTCATGTGATCAGTCACATTCCTGGAAGGAATTTCAAGATGTGGTAATGTATACGATGGATGAGTGTACATATATATATATATATATATATATATATAAGTGTTTGTGTGTGTGGAGCTGCATGAGTATATAAGAGAGCTGTTGGTGTATGTAAGAAAGCTGTGTACAAGTATGTAGCAAAACAGTGTGTGTATGTAACAGAGGTGTGAGTGCATACTTCAAAGCTGTAGAAAAGCTATATGTGTTAGAACTGTGTTTGTGTATGGAGGAGAGTTGTGTGTGTATTTCGGAAAATTGCGTGTGTGATAGTAGTAGAGTTGTGTGTATGCAGGAGAGATGTGTGTATGTAGGAAAGAGGGTGGAAACTTATCAATGCTATAGGACCTATGCAAGAACCTAACATGATCAAATTTGACTCATGACAATACAGCTTTAAAAAATGCATTGGCAGCAATTGTACCGATCATCTACTTTCAATTAATTATCAGTAAATTGGTGAAAGTACACCTATTAAAAAAAAAATAACAGCCTCCTCCATATCCCCTCTAGCTGTCCTGTCCATCACCAAGATAGGTGCGTTTTCTGCCATTTTAGGTAGAAGTAATGTTCAACCAATTTGCTTCTAATTTAGACAAAGTAGTAGGAAAGTTTATCAAACAAACTCTACATATGAGCTCTATCTATTTTACAATACGTGTAATATGTATTCACAAAATGTCCATTTTCTATATGTGTGAACTTCACATCTTTTTTTTTTTTAGTAAGTTTTAGTGCATGATGAGGTGGTGTTTACCTATAGGATCCACCATCTCTTGGACTGGGCACCATTGATGGTATTTATTGGGCCCCACGTTCTTAAGTAAATCTCAATATTGCTTCAAAAAGGTAGCTATGCATATACAGTTTACAGACAGAATGTTAACATATTAAGCAAGAGTGTGACAACTTATCAGTGCTAAATGTGCCATAAAAAAACCCAGCATGTAAAATTCTTAGCTTTGACAAGTGACAACATATCTGGCAAAATGCATTGTAAACCAAATGTAATTTTTAGCTGCAGTAAATTTTAGACAATCAAAATGATGTTAAAATGTGTGTGTTTCTTACAGTCTAGAGGCTGCTTATTCTGATGGAGGAAAACACTGACAGCATCCTTCATGATCACTGAAAGAACTGTTCTCCTTTCTCCTGCCCCACACTGATCTATCTGATCGGTGCAGTGCAGGGGAGAAAGTCACCAGGACTTGCACGGATGTTGCGCATCCTGTGTAGCTGAAAAAACTTCTGCAAGACTAGCCCTTGGACCTCTTTATGAAAAGAAGAACGACACTCCTGATATGTGAGGTGGCATGGATAGGGTCCCAATCAAACAAAGTTGTTGATTAGCCATTGAACCTTTCAGGTCATGTGATCAGTCACATTCCTGGAAGGAATTTCAAGATGTGGTAATGTATACGATGGATGAGTGTACATATATATATATATATATATATATAAGTGTTTGTGTGTGTGGAGCTGCATGAGTATATAAGAGAGCTGTTGGTGTATGTAAGAAAGCTGTGTACAAGTATGTAGCAAAACAGTGCGTGTATGTAACAGAGGTGTGAGTGCATACTTCAAAGCTGTAGAAAAGCTATATGTGTTAGAACTGTGTTTGTGTATGGAGGAGAGTTGTGTGTGTATTTCGGAAAATTGCGTGTGTGATAGTAGTAGAGTTGTGTGTATGCAGGAGAGATGTGTGTATGTAGGAAAGAGGGTGGAAACTTATCAATGCTATAGGACCTATGCAAGAACCTAACATGATCAAATTTGACTCATGACAATACAGCTTTAAAAAATGCATTGGCAGCAATTGTACCGATCATCTACTTTCAATGAATTATCAGCAAATTGGTGAAAGTACACCTATTAAAAAAAAAATAACAGCCTCCTCCATATCCCCTCTAGCTGTCCTGTCCATCACCAAGATAGGTGCGTTTTCTGCCATTTTAGGTAGAAGTAATGTTCAACCAATTTGCTTCTAATTTAGACAAAGTAGTAGGAAAGTTTATCAAACAAACTCTACATATGAGCTCTATCTATTTTACAATACGTGTAATATGTATTCACAAAATGTCCATTTTCTATATGTGTGAACTTCACATCTTTTTTTTTTTTTAGTAAGTTTTAGTGCATGATGAGGTGGTGTTTACCTATAGGATCCACCATCTCTTGGACTGGGCACCATTGATGGTATTTATTGGGCCCCACGTTCTTAAGTAAATCTCAATATTGCTTCAAAAAGGTAGCTATGCATATACAGTTTACAGACAGAATGTTAACATATTAAGCAAGAGTGTGACAACTTATCAGTGCTAAATGTGCCATAAAAAAACCCAGCATGTAAAATTCTTAGCTTTGACAAGTGACAACATATCTGGCAAAATGCATTGTAAACCAAATGTAATTTTTAGCTGCAGTAAATTTTAGACAATCAAAATGATGTTAAAATGTGTGTGTTTCTTACAGTCTAGAGGCTGCTTATTCTGATGGAGGAAAACACTGACAGCATCCTTCATGATCACTGAAAGAACTGTTCTCCTTTCTCCTGCCCCACACTGATCTATCTGATCGGTGCAGTGCAGGGGAGAAAGTCACCAGGACTTGCACGGATGTTGCGCATCCTGTGTAGCTGAAAAAACTTCTGCAAGACTAGCCCTTGGACCTCTTTATGAAAAGAAGAACGACACTCCTGATATGTGAGGTGGCATGGATAGGGTCCCAATCAAACAAAGTTGTTGATTAGCCATTGAACCTTTCAGGTCATGTGATCAGTCACATTCCTGGAAGGAATTTCAAGATGTGGTAATGTATACGATGGATGAGTGTACATATATATATATATATATATATATATAAGTGTTTGTGTGTGTGGAGCTGCATGAGTATATAAGAGAGCTGTTGGTGTATGTAAGAAAGCTGTGTACAAGTATGTAGCAAAACAGTGCGTGTATGTAACAGAGGTGTGAGTGCATACTTCAAAGCTGTAGAAAAGCTATATGTGTTAGAACTGTGTTTGTGTATGGAGGAGAGTTGTGTGTGTATTTCGGAAAATTGCGTGTGTGATAGTAGTAGAGTTGTGTGTATGCAGGAGAGATGTGTGTATGTAGGAAAGAGGGTGGAAACTTATCAATGCTATAGGACCTATGCAAGAACCTAACATGATCAAATTTGACTCATGACAATACAGCTTTAAAAAATGCATTGGCAGCAATTGTACCGATCATCTACTTTCAATTAATTATCAGTAAATTGGTGAAAGTACACCTATTAAAAAAAAAATAACAGCCTCCTCCATATCCCCTCTAGCTGTCCTGTCCATCACCAAGATAGGTGCGTTTTCTGCCATTTTAGGTAGAAGTAATGTTCAACCAATTTGCTTCTAATTTAGACAAAGTAGTAGGAAAGTTTATCAAACAAACTCTACATATGAGCTCTATCTATTTTACAATACGTGTAATATGTATTCACAAAATGTCCATTTTCTATATGTGTGAACTTCACATCTTTTTTTTTTTTTAGTAAGTTTTAGTGCATGATGAGGTGGTGTTTACCTATAGGATCCACCATCTCTTGGACTGGGCACCATTGATGGTATTTATTGGGCCCCACGTTCTTAAGTAAATCTCAATATTGCTTCAAAAAGGTAGCTATGCATATACAGTTTACAGACAGAATGTTAACATATTAAGCAAGAGTGTGACAACTTATCAGTGCTAAATGTGCCATAAAAAAAACCCAGCATGTAAAATTCTTAGCTTTGACAAGTGACAACATATCTGGCAAAATGCATTGTAAACCAAATGTAATTTTTAGCTGCAGTAAATTTTAGACAATCAAAATGATGTTAAAATGTGTGTGTTTCTTACAGTCTAGAGGCTGCTTATTCTGATGGAGGAAAACACTGACAGCATCCTTCATGATCACTGAAAGAACTGTTCTCCTTTCTCCTGCCCCACACTGATCTATCTGATCGGTGCAGTGCAGGGGAGAAAGTCACCAGGACTTGCACGGATGTTGCGCATCCTGTGTAGCTGAAAAAACTTCTGCAAGACTAGCCCTTGGACCTCTTTATGAAAAGAAGAACGACACTCCTGATATGTGAGGTGGCATGGATAGGGTCCCAATCAAACAAAGTTGTTGATTAGCCATTGAACCTTTCAGGTCATGTGATCAGTCACATTCCTGGAAGGAATTTCAAGATGTGGTAATGTATACGATGGATGAGTGTACATATATATATATATATATATATAAGTGTTTGTGTGTGTAGAGCTGCATGAGTATATAAGAGAGCTGTTGGTGTATGTAAGAAAGCTGTGTACAAGTATGTAGCAAAACAGTGCGTGTATGTAACAGAGGTGTGAGTGCATACTTCAAAGCTGTAGAAAAGCTATATGTGTTAGAACTGTGTTTGTGTATGGAGGAGAGTTGTGTGTGTATTTCGGAAAATTGCGTGTGTGATAGTAGTAGAGTTGTGTGTATGCAGGAGAGATGTGTGTATGTAGGAAAGAGGGTGGAAACTTATCAATGCTATAGGACCTATGCAAGAACCTAACATGATCAAATTTGACTCATGACAATACAGCTTTAAAAAATGCATTGGCAGCAATTGTACCGATCATCTACTTTCAATTAATTATCAGTAAATTGGTGAAAGTACACCTATTAAAAAAAAAATAACAGCCTCCTCCATATCCCCTCTAGCTGTCCTGTCCATCACCAAGATAGGTGCGTTTTCTGCCATTTTAGGTAGAAGTAATGTTCAACCAATTTGCTTCTAATTTAGACAAAGTAGTAGGAAAGTTTATCAAACAAACTCTACATATGAGCTCTATCTATTTTACAATACGTGTAATATGTATTCACAAAATGTCCATTTTCTATATGTGTGAACTTCACATCTTTTTTTTTTTTAGTAAGTTTTAGTGCATGATGAGGTGGTGTTTACCTATAGGATCCACCATCTCTTGGACTGGGCACCATTGATGGTATTTATTGGGCCCCACGTTCTTAAGTAAATCTCAATATTGCTTCAAAAAGGTAGCTATGCATATACAGTTTACAGACAGAATGTTAACATATTAAGCAAGAGTGTGACAACTTATCAGTGCTAAATGTGCCATAAAAAAACCCAGCATGTAAAATTCTTAGCTTTGACAAGTGACAACATATCTGGCAAAATGCATTGTAAACCAAATGTAATTTTTAGCTGCAGTAAATTTTAGACAATCAAAATGATGTTAAAATGTGTGTGTTTCTTACAGTCTAGAGGCTGCTTATTCTGATGGAGGAAAACACTGACAGCATCCTTCATGATCACTGAAAGAACTGTTCTCCTTTCTCCTGCCCCACACTGATCTATCTGATCGGTGCAGTGCAGGGGAGAAAGTCACCAGGACTTGCACGGATGTTGCGCATCCTGTGTAGCTGAAAAAACTTCTGCAAGACTAGCCCTTGGACCTCTTTATGAAAAGAAGAACGACACTCCTGATATGTGAGGTGGCATGGATAGGGTCCCAATCAAACAAAGTTGTTGATTAGCCATTGAACCTTTCAGGTCATGTGATCAGTCACATTCCTGGAAGGAATTTCAAGATGTGGTAATGTATACGATGGATGAGTGTACATATATATATATATATATATATATAAGTGTTTGTGTGTGTGGAGCTGCATGAGTATATAAGAGAGCTGTTGGTGTATGTAAGAAAGCTGTGTACAAGTATGTAGCAAAACAGTGCGTGTATGTAACAGAGGTGTGAGTGCATACTTCAAAGCTGTAGAAAAGCTATATGTGTTAGAACTGTGTTTGTGTATGGAGGAGAGTTGTGTGTGTATTTCGGAAAATTGCGTGTGTGATAGTAGTAGAGTTGTGTGTATGCAGGAGAGATGTGTGTATGTAGGAAAGAGGGTGGAAACTTATCAATGCTATAGGACCTATGCAAGAACCTAACATGATCAAATTTGACTCATGACAATACAGCTTTAAAAAATGCATTGGCAGCAATTGTACCGATCATCTACTTTCAATGAATTATCAGCAAATTGGTGAAAGTACACCTATTAAAAAAAAAATAACAGCCTCCTCCATATCCCCTCTAGCTGTCCTGTCCATCACCAAGATAGGTGCGTTTTCTGCCATTTTAGGTAGAAGTAATGTTCAACCAATTTGCTTCTAATTTAGACAAAGTAGTAGGAAAGTTTATCAAACAAACTCTACATATGAGCTCTATCTATTTTACAATACGTGTAATATGTATTCACAAAATGTCCATTTTCTATATGTGTGAACTTCACATCTTTTTTTTTTTTTAGTAAGTTTTAGTGCATGATGAGGTGGTGTTTACCTATAGGATCCACCATCTCTTGGACTGGGCACCATTGATGGTATTTATTGGGCCCCACGTTCTTAAGTAAATCTCAATATTGCTTCAAAAAGGTAGCTATGCATATACAGTTTACAGACAGAATGTTAACATATTAAGCAAGAGTGTGACAACTTATCAGTGCTAAATGTGCCATAAAAAAACCCAGCATGTAAAATTCTTAGCTTTGACAAGTGACAACATATCTGGCAAAATGCATTGTAAACCAAATGTAATTTTTAGCTGCAGTAAATTTTAGACAATCAAAATTATGTTAAAATGTGTGTGTTTCTTACAGTCTAGAGGCTGCTTATTCTGATGGAGGAAAACACTGACAGCATCCTTCATGATCACTGAAAGAACTGTTCTCCTTTCTCCTGCCCCACACTGATCTATCTGATCGGTGCAGTGCAGGGGAGAAAGTCACCAGGACTTGCACGGATGTTGCGCATCCTGTGTAGCTGAAAAAACTTCTGCAAGACTAGCCCTTGGACCTCTTTATGAAAAGAAGAACGACACTCCTGATATGTGAGGTGGCATGGATAGGGTCCCAATCAAACAAAGTTGTTGATTAGCCATTGAACCTTTCAGGTCATGTGATCAGTCACATTCCTGGAAGGAATTTCAAGATGTGGTAATGTATACGATGGATGAGTGTACATATATATATATATATATATATATATAAGTGTTTGTGTGTGTGGAGCTGCATGAGTATATAAGAGAGCTGTTGGTGTATGTAAGAAAGCTGTGTACAAGTATGTAGCAAAACAGTGCGTGTATGTAACAGAGGTGTGAGTGCATACTTCAAAGCTGTAGAAAAGCTATATGTGTTAGAACTGTGTTTGTGTATGGAGGAGAGTTGTGTGTGTATTTCGGAAAATTGCGTGTGTGATAGTAGTAGAGTTGTGTGTATGCAGGAGAGATGTGTGTATGTAGGAAAGAGGGTGGAAACTTATCAATGCTATAGGACCTATGCAAGAACCTAACATGATCAAATTTGACTCATGACAATACAGCTTTAAAAAATGCATTGGCAGCAATTGTACCGATCATCTACTTTCAATTAATTATCAGTAAATTGGTGAAAGTACACCTATTAAAAAAAAAATAACAGCCTCCTCCATATCCCCTCTAGCTGTCCTGTCCATCACCAAGATAGGTGCGTTTTCTGCCATTTTAGGTAGAAGTAATGTTCAACCAATTTGCTTCTAATTTAGACAAAGTAGTAGGAAAGTTTATCAAACAAACTCTACATATGAGCTCTATCTATTTTACAATACGTGTAATATGTATTCACAAAATGTCCATTTTCTATATGTGTGAACTTCACATCTTTTTTTTTTTTTAGTAAGTTTTAGTGCATGATGAGGTGGTGTTTACCTATAGGATCCACCATCTCTTGGACTGGGCACCATTGATGGTATTTATTGGGCCCCACGTTCTTAAGTAAATCTCAATATTGCTTCAAAAAGGTAGCTATGCATATACAGTTTACAGACAGAATGTTAACATATTAAGCAAGAGTGTGACAACTTATCAGTGCTAAATGTGCCATAAAAAAACCCAGCATGTAAAATTCTTAGCTTTGACAAGTGACAACATATCTGGCAAAATGCATTGTAAACCAAATGTAATTTTTAGCTGCAGTAAATTTTAGACAATCAAAATGATGTTAAAATGTGTGTGTTTCTTACAGTCTAGAGGCTGCTTATTCTGATGGAGGAAAACACTGACAGCATCCTTCATGATCACTGAAAGAACTGTTCTCCTTTCTCCTGCCCCACACTGATCTATCTGATCGGTGCAGTGCAGGGGAGAAAGTCACCAGGACTTGCACGGATGTTGCACATCCTGTGTAGCTGAAAAAACTTCTGCAAGACTAGCCCTTGGACCTCTTTATGAAAAGAAGAACGACACTCCTGATATGTGAGGTGGCATGGATAGAGTCCCAATCAAACAAAGTTGTTGATTAGCCATTGAACCTTTCAGGTCATGTGATCAGTCACATTCCTGGAAGGAATTTCAAGATGTGGTAATGTATACGATGGATGAGTGTACATATATATATATATATATATATAAGTGTTTGTGTGTGTAGAGCTGCATGAGTATATAAGAGAGCTGTTGGTGTATGTAAGAAAGCTGTGTACAAGTATGTAGCAAAACAGTGCGTGTATGTAACAGAGGTGTGAGTGCATACTTCAAAGCTGTAGAAAAGCTATATGTGTTAGAACTGTGTTTGTGTATGGAGGAGAGTTGTGTGTGTATTTCGGAAAATTGCGTGTGTGATAGTAGTAGAGTTGTGTGTATGCAGGAGAGATGTGTGTATGTAGGAAAGAGGGTGGAAACTTATCAATGCTATAGGACCTATGCAAGAACCTAACATGATCAAATTTGACTCATGACAATACAGCTTTAAAAAATGCATTGGCAGCAATTGTACCGATCATCTACTTTCAATTAATTATCAGTAAATTGGTGAAAGTACACCTATTAAAAAAAAAATAACAGCCTCCTCCATATCCCCTCTAGCTGTCCTGTCCATCACCAAGATAGGTGCGTTTTCTGCCATTTTAGGTAGAAGTAATGTTCAACCAATTTGCTTCTAATTTAGACAAAGTAGTAGGAAAGTTTATCAAACAAACTCTACATATGAGCTCTATCTATTTTACAATACGTGTAATATGTATTCACAAAATGTCCATTTTCTATATGTGTGAACTTCACATCTTTTTTTTTTTTAGTAAGTTTTAGTGCATGATGAGGTGGTGTTTACCTATAGGATCCACCATCTCTTGGACTGGGCACCATTGATGGTATTTATTGGGCCCCACGTTCTTAAGTAAATCTCAATATTGCTTCAAAAAGGTAGCTATGCATATACAGTTTACAGACAGAATGTTAACATATTAAGCAAGAGTGTGACAACTTATCAGTGCTAAATGTGCCATAAAAAAACCCAGCATGTAAAATTCTTAGCTTTGACAAGTGACAACATATCTGGCAAAATGCATTGTAAACCAAATGTAATTTTTAGCTGCAGTAAATTTTAGACAATCAAAATGATGTTAAAATGTGTGTGTTTCTTACAGTCTAGAGGCTGCTTATTCTGATGGAGGAAAACACTGACAGCATCCTTCATGATCACTGAAAGAACTGTTCTCCTTTCTCCTGCCCCACACTGATCTATCTGATCGGTGCAGTGCAGGGGAGAAAGTCACCAGGACTTGCACGGATGTTGCGCATCCTGTGTAGCTGAAAAAACTTCTGCAAGACTAGCCCTTGGACCTCTTTATGAAAAGAAGAACGACACTCCTGATATGTGAGGTGGCATGGATAGGGTCCCAATCAAACAAAGTTGTTGATTAGCCATTGAACCTTTCAGGTCATGTGATCAGTCACATTCCTGGAAGGAATTTCAAGATGTGGTAATGTATACGATGGATGAGTGTACATATATATATATATATATATAAGTGTTTGTGTGTGTGGAGCTGCATGAGTATATAAGAGAGCTGTTGGTGTATGTAAGAAAGCTGTGTACAAGTATGTAGCAAAACAGTGCGTGTATGTAACAGAGGTGTGAGTGCATACTTCAAAGCTGTAGAAAAGCTATATGTGTTAGAACTGTGTTTGTGTATGGAGGAGAGTTGTGTGTGTATTTCGGAAAATTGCGTGTGTGATAGTAGTAGAGTTGTGTGTATGCAGGAGAGATGTGTGTATGTAGGAAAGAGGGTGGAAACTTATCAATGCTATAGGACCTATGCAAGAACCTAACATGATCAAATTTGACTCATGACAATACAGCTTTAAAAAATGCATTGGCAGCAATTGTACCGATCATCTACTTTCAATTAATTATCAGTAAATTGGTGAAAGTACACCTATTAAAAAAAAAATAACAGCCTCCTCCATATCCCCTCTAGCTGTCCTGTCCATCACCAAGATAGGTGCGTTTTCTGCCATTTTAGGTAGAAGTAATGTTCAACCAATTTGCTTCTAATTTAGACAAAGTAGTAGGAAAGTTTATCAAACAAACTCTACATATGAGCTCTATCTATTTTACAATACGTGTAATATGTATTCACAAAATGTCCATTTTCTATATGTGTGAACTTCACATCTTTTTTTTTTTTTAGTAAGTTTTAGTGCATGATGAGGTGGTGTTTACCTATAGGATCCACCATCTCTTGGACTGGGCACCATTGATGGTATTTATTGGGCCCCACGTTCTTAAGTAAATCTCAATATTGCTTCAAAAAGGTAGCTATGCATATACAGTTTACAGACAGAATGTTAACATATTAAGCAAGAGTGTGACAACTTATCAGTGCTAAATGTGCCATAAAAAAACCCAGCATGTAAAATTCTTAGCTTTGACAAGTGACAACATATCTGGCAAAATGCATGGTAAACCAAATGTAATTTTTAGCTGCAGTAAATTTTAGACAATCAAAATGATGTTAAAATGTGTGTGTTTCTTACAGTCTAGAGGCTGCTTATTCTGATGGAGGAAAACACTGACAGCATCCTTCATGATCACTGAAAGAACTGTTCTCCTTTCTCCTGCCCCACACTGATCTATCTGATCGGTGCAGTGCAGGGGAGAAAGTCACCAGGACTTGCACGGATGTTGCGCATCCTGTGTAGCTGAAAAAACTTCTGCAAGACTAGCCCTTGGACCTCTTTATGAAAAGAAGAACGACACTCCTGATATGTGAGGTGGCATGGATAGGGTCCCAATCAAACAAAGTTGTTGATTAGCCATTGAACCTTTCAGGTCATGTGATCAGTCACATTCCTGGAAGGAATTTCAAGATGTGGTAATGTATACGATGGATGAGTGTACATATATATATATATATATATATATATATATATAAGTGTTTGTGTGTGTGGAGCTGCATGAGTATATAAGAGAGCTGTTGGTGTATGTAAGAAAGCTGTGTACAAGTATGTAGCAAAACAGTGCGTGTATGTAACAGAGGTGTGAGTGCATACTTCAAAGCTGTAGAAAAGCTATATGTGTTAGAACTGTGTTTGTGTATGGAGGAGAGTTGTGTGTGTATTTCGGAAAATTGCGTGTGTGATAGTAGTAGAGTTGTGTGTATGCAGGAGAGATGTGTGTATGTAGGAAAGAGGGTGGAAACTTATCAATGCTATAGGACCTATGCAAGAACCTAACATGATCAAATTTGACTCATGACAATACAGCTTTAAAAAATGCATTGGCAGCAATTGTACCGATCATCTACTTTCAATTAATTATCAGTAAATTGGTGAAAGTACACCTATTAAAAAAAAAATAACAGCCTCCTCCATATCCCCTCTAGCTGTCCTGTCCATCACCAAGATAGGTGCGTTTTCTGCCATTTTAGGTAGAAGTAATGTTCAACCAATTTGCTTCTAATTTAGACAAAGTAGTAGGAAAGTTTATCAAACAAACTCTACATATGAGCTCTATCTATTTTACAATACGTGTAATATGTATTCACAAAATGTCCATTTTCTATATGTGTGAACTTCACATCTTTTTTTTTTTTAGTAAGTTTTAGTGCATGATGAGGTGGTGTTTACCTATAGGATCCACCATCTCTTGGACTGGGCACCATTGATGGTATTTATTGGGCCCCACGTTCTTAAGTAAATCTCAATATTGCTTCAAAAAGGTAGATATGCATATACAGTTTACAGACAGAATGTTAACATATTAAGCAAGAGTGTGACAACTTATCAGTGCTAAATGTGCCATAAAAAAACCCAGCATGTAAAATTCTTAGCTTTGACAAGTGACAACATATCTGGCAAAATGCATTGTAAACCAAATGTAATTTTTAGCTGCAGTAAATTTTAGACAATCAAAATGATGTTAAAATGTGTGTGTTTCTTACAGTCTAGAGGCTGCTTATTCTGATGGAGGAAAACACTGACAGCATCCTTCATGATCACTGAAAGAACTGTTCTCCTTTCTCCTGCCCCACACTGATCTATCTGATCGGTGCAGTGCAGGGGAGAAAGTCACCAGGACTTGCACGGATGTTGCGCATCCTGTGTAGCTGAAAAAACTTCTGCAAGACTAGCCCTTGGACCTCTTTATGAAAAGAAGAACGACACTCCTGATATGTGAGGTGGCCTGGATAGGGTCCCAATCAAACAAAGTTGTTGATTAGCCATTGAACCTTTCAGGTCATGTGATCAGTCACATTCCTGGAAGGAATTTCAAGATGTGGTAATGTATACGATGGATGAGTGTACATATATATATATATATATATATATAAGTGTTTGTGTGTGTGGAGCTGCATGAGTATATAAGAGAGCTGTTGGTGTATGTAAGAAAGCTGTGTACAAGTATGTAGCAAAACAGTGCGTGTATGTAACAGAGGTGTGAGTGCATACTTCAAAGCTGTAGAAAAGCTATATGTGTTAGAACTGTGTTTGTGTATGGAGGAGAGTTGTGTGTGTATTTCGGAAAATTGCGTGTGTGATAGTAGTAGAGTTGTGTGTATGCAGGAGAGATGTGTGTATGTAGGAAAGAGGGTGGAAACTTATCAATGCTATAGGACCTATGCAAGAACCTAACATGATCAAATTTGACTCATGACAATACAGCTTTAAAAAATGCATTGGCAGCAATTGTACCGATCATCTACTTTCAATTAATTATCAGTAAATTGGTGAAAGTACACCTATTAAAAAAAAAATAACAGCCTCCTCCATATCCCCTCTAGCTGTCCTGTCCATCACCAAGATAGGTGCGTTTTCTGCCATTTTAGGTAGAAGTAATGTTCAACCAATTTGCTTCTAATTTAGACAAAGTAGTAGGAAAGTTTATCAAACAAACTCTACATATGAGCTCTATCTATTTTACAATACGTGTAATATGTATTCACAAAATGTCCATTTTCTATATGTGTGAACTTCACATCTTTTTTTTTTTTAGTAAGTTTTAGTGCATGATGAGGTGGTGTTTACCTATAGGATCCACCATCTCTTGGACTGGGCACCATTGATGGTATTTATTGGGCCCCACGTTCTTAAGTAAATCTCAATATTGCTTCAAAAATGTAGCTATGCATATACAGTTTACAGACAGAATGTTAACATATTAAGCAAGAGTGTGACAACTTATCAGTGCTAAATGTGCCATAAAAAAACCCAGCATGTAAAATTCTTAGCTTTGACAAGTGACAACATATCTGGCAAAATGCATTGTAAACCAAATGTAATTTTTAGCTGCAGTAAATTTTAGACAATCAAAATGATGTTAAAATGTGTGTGTTTCTTACAGTCTAGAGGCTGCTTATTCTGATGGAGGAAAACACTGACAGCATCCTTCATGATCACTGAAAGAACTGTTCTCCTTTCTCCTGCCCCACACTGATCTATCTGATCGGTGCAGTGCAGGGGAGAAAGTCACCAGGACTTGCACGGATGTTGCGCATCCTGTGTAGCTGAAAAAACTTCTGCAAGACTAGCCCTTGGACCTCTTTATGAAAAGAAGAACGACACTCCTGATATGTGAGGTGGCATGGATAGGGTCCCAATCAAACAAAGTTGTTGATTAGCCATTGAACCTTTCAGGTCATGTGATCAGTCACATTCCTGGAAGGAATTTCAAGATGTGGTAATGTATACGATGGATGAGTGTACATATATATATATATATATATATAAGTGTTTGTGTGTGTGGAGCTGCATGAGTATATAAGAGAGCTGTTGGTGTATGTAAGAAAGCTGTGTACAAGTATGTAGCAAAACAGTGCGTGTATGTAACAGAGGTGTGAGTGCATACTTCAAAGCTGTAGAAAAGCTATATGTGTTAGAACTGTGTTTGTGTATGGAGGAGAGTTGTGTGTGTATTTCGGAAAATTGCGTGTGTGATAGTAGTAGAGTTGTGTGTATGCAGGAGAGATGTGTGTATGTAGGAAAGAGGGTGGAAACTTATCAATGCTATAGGACCTATGCAAGAACCTAACATGATCAAATTTGACTCATGACAATACAGCTTTAAAAAATGCATTGGCAGCAATTGTACCGATCATCTACTTTCAATTAATTATCAGTAAATTGGTGAAAGTACACCTATTAAAAAAAAAATAACAGCCTCCTCCATATCCCCTCTAGCTGTCCTGTCCATCACCAAGATAGGTGCGTTTTCTGCCATTTTAGGTAGAAGTAATGTTCAACCAATTTGCTTCTAATTTAGACAAAGTAGTAGGAAAGTTTATCAAACAAACTCTACATATGAGCTCTATCTATTTTACAATACGTGTAATATGTATTCACAAAATGTCCATTTTCTATATGTGTGAACTTCACATCTTTTTTTTTTTTTAGTAAGTTTTAGTGCATGATGAGGTGGTGTTTACCTATAGGATCCACCATCTCTTGGACTGGGCACCATTGATGGTATTTATTGGGCCCCACGTTCTTAAGTAAATCTCAATATTGCTTCAAAAAGGTAGCTATGCATATACAGTTTACAGACAGAATGTTAACATATTACGCAAGAGTGTGACAACTTATCAGTGCTAAATGTGCCATAAAAAAACCCAGCATGTAAAATTCTTAGCTTTGACAAGTGACAACATATCTGGCAAAATGCATTGTAAACCAAATGTAATTTTTAGCTGCAGTAAATTTTAGACAATCAAAATGATGTTAAAATGTGTGTGTTTCTTACAGTCTAGAGGCTGCTTATTCTGATGGAGGAAAACACTGACAGCATCCTTCATGATCACTGAAAGAACTGTTCTCCTTTCTCCTGCCCCACACTGATCTATCTGATCGGTGCAGTGCAGGGGAGAAAGTCACCAGGACTTGCACGGATGTTGCGCATCCTGTGTAGCTGAAAAAACTTCTGCAAGACTAGCCCTTGGACCTCTTTATGAAAAGAAGAACGACACTCCTGATATGTGAGGTGGCATGGATAGGGTCCCAATCAAACAAAGTTGTTGATTAGCCATTGAACCTTTCAGGTCATGTGATCAGTCACATTCCTGGAAGGAATTTCAAGATGTGGTAATGTATACGATGGATGAGTGTACATATATATATATATATATATATATATATATAAGTGTTTGTGTGTGTGGAGCTGCATGAGTATATAAGAGAGCTGTTGGTGTATGTAAGAAAGCTGTGTACAAGTATGTAGCAAAACAGTGCGTGTATGTAACAGAGGTGTGAGTGCATACTTCAAAGCTGTAGAAAAGCTATATGTGTTAGAACTGTGTTTGTGTATGGAGGAGAGTTGTGTGTGTATTTCGGAAAATTGCGTGTGTGATAGTAGTAGAGTTGTGTGTATGCAGGAGAGATGTGTGTATGTAGGAAAGAGGGTGGAAACTTATCAATGCTATAGGACCTATGCAAGAACCTAACATGATCAAATTTGACTCATGACAATACAGCTTTAAAAAATGCATTGGCAGCAATTGTACCGATCATCTACTTTCAATTAATTATCAGTAAATTGGTGAAAGTACACCTATTAAAAAAAAAATAACAGCCTCCTCCATATCCCCTCTAGCTGTCCTGTCCATCACCAAGATAGGTGCGTTTTCTGCCATTTTAGGTAGAAGTAATGTTCAACCAATTTGCTTCTAATTTAGACAAAGTAGTAGGAAAGTTTATCAAACAAACTCTACATATGAGCTCTATCTATTTTACAATACGTGTAATATGTATTCACAAAATGTCCATTTTCTATATGTGTGAACTTCACATCTTTTTTTTTTTTAGTAAGTTTTAGTGCATGATGAGGTGGTGTTTACCTATAGGATCCACCATCTCTTGGACTGGGCACCATTGATGGTATTTATTGGGCCCCACGTTCTTAAGTAAATCTCAATATTGCTTCAAAAAGGTAGATATGCATATACAGTTTACAGACAGAATGTTAACATATTAAGCAAGAGTGTGACAACTTATCAGTGCTAAATGTGCCATAAAAAAACCCAGCATGTAAAATTCTTAGCTTTGACAAGTGACAACATATCTGGCAAAATGCATTGTAAACCAAATGTAATTTTTAGCTGCAGTAAATTTTAGACAATCAAAATGATGTTAAAATGTGTGTGTTTCTTACAGTCTAGAGGCTGCTTATTCTGATGGAGGAAAACACTGACAGCATCCTTCATGATCACTGAAAGAACTGTTCTCCTTTCTCCTGCCCCACACTGATCTATCTGATCGGTGCAGTGCAGGGGAGAAAGTCACCAGGACTTGCACGGATGTTGCGCATCCTGTGTAGCTGAAAAAACTTCTGCAAGACTAGCCCTTGGACCTCTTTATGAAAAGAAGAACGACACTCCTGATATGTGAGGTGGCCTGGATAGGGTCCCAATCAAACAAAGTTGTTGATTAGCCATTGAACCTTTCAGGTCATGTGATCAGTCACATTCCTGGAAGGAATTTCAAGATGTGGTAATGTATACGATGGATGAGTGTACATATATATATATATATATATATATAAGTGTTTGTGTGTGTGGAGCTGCATGAGTATATAAGAGAGCTGTTGGTGTATGTAAGAAAGCTGTGTACAAGTATGTAGCAAAACAGTGCGTGTATGTAACAGAGGTGTGAGTGCATACTTCAAAGCTGTAGAAAAGCTATATGTGTTAGAACTGTGTTTGTGTATGGAGGAGAGTTGTGTGTGTATTTCGGAAAATTGCGTGTGTGATAGTAGTAGAGTTGTGTGTATGCAGGAGAGATGTGTGTATGTAGGAAAGAGGGTGGAAACTTATCAATGCTATAGGACCTATGCAAGAACCTAACATGATCAAATTTGACTCATGACAATACAGCTTTAAAAAATGCATTGGCAGCAATTGTACCGATCATCTACTTTCAATTAATTATCAGTAAATTGGTGAAAGTACACCTATTAAAAAAAAAATAACAGCCTCCTCCATATCCCCTCTAGCTGTCCTGTCCATCACCAAGATAGGTGCGTTTTCTGCCATTTTAGGTAGAAGTAATGTTCAACCAATTTGCTTCTAATTTAGACAAAGTAGTAGGAAAGTTTATCAAACAAACTCTACATATGAGCTCTATCTATTTTACAATACGTGTAATATGTATTCACAAAATGTCCATTTTCTATATGTGTGAACTTCACATCTTTTTTTTTTTTAGTAAGTTTTAGTGCATGATGAGGTGGTGTTTACCTATAGGATCCACCATCTCTTGGACTGGGCACCATTGATGGTATTTATTGGGCCCCACGTTCTTAAGTAAATCTCAATATTGCTTCAAAAATGTAGCTATGCATATACAGTTTACAGACAGAATGTTAACATATTAAGCAAGAGTGTGACAACTTATCAGTGCTAAATGTGCCATAAAAAAACCCAGCATGTAAAATTCTTAGCTTTGACAAGTGACAACATATCTGGCAAAATGCATTGTAAACCAAATGTAATTTTTAGCTGCAGTAAATTTTAGACAATCAAAATGATGTTAAAATGTGTGTGTTTCTTACAGTCTAGAGGCTGCTTATTCTGATGGAGGAAAACACTGACAGCATCCTTCATGATCACTGAAAGAACTGTTCTCCTTTCTCCTGCCCCACACTGATCTATCTGATCGGTGCAGTGCAGGGGAGAAAGTCACCAGGACTTGCACGGATGTTGCGCATCCTGTGTAGCTGAAAAAACTTCTGCAAGACTAGCCCTTGGACCTCTTTATGAAAAGAAGAACGACACTCCTGATATGTGAGGTGGCATGGATAGGGTCCCAATCAAACAAAGTTGTTGATTAGCCATTGAACCTTTCAGGTCATGTGATCAGTCACATTCCTGGAAGGAATTTCAAGATGTGGTAATGTATACGATGGATGAGTGTACATATATATATATATATATATATAAGTGTTTGTGTGTGTGGAGCTGCATGAGTATATAAGAGAGCTGTTGGTGTATGTAAGAAAGCTGTGTACAAGTATGTAGCAAAACAGTGCGTGTATGTAACAGAGGTGTGAGTGCATACTTCAAAGCTGTAGAAAAGCTATATGTGTTAGAACTGTGTTTGTGTATGGAGGAGAGTTGTGTGTGTATTTCGGAAAATTGCGTGTGTGATAGTAGTAGAGTTGTGTGTATGCAGGAGAGATGTGTGTATGTAGGAAAGAGGGTGGAAACTTATCAATGCTATAGGACCTATGCAAGAACCTAACATGATCAAATTTGACTCATGACAATACAGCTTTAAAAAATGCATTGGCAGCAATTGTACCGATCATCTACTTTCAATTAATTATCAGTAAATTGGTGAAAGTACACCTATTAAAAAAAAAATAACAGCCTCCTCCATATCCCCTCTAGCTGTCCTGTCCATCACCAAGATAGGTGCGTTTTCTGCCATTTTAGGTAGAAGTAATGTTCAACCAATTTGCTTCTAATTTAGACAAAGTAGTAGGAAAGTTTATCAAACAAACTCTACATATGAGCTCTATCTATTTTACAATACGTGTAATATGTATTCACAAAATGTCCATTTTCTATATGTGTGAACTTCACATCTTTTTTTTTTTTTAGTAAGTTTTAGTGCATGATGAGGTGGTGTTTACCTATAGGATCCACCATCTCTTGGACTGGGCACCATTGATGGTATTTATTGGGCCCCACGTTCTTAAGTAAATCTCAATATTGCTTCAAAAAGGTAGCTATGCATATACAGTTTACAGACAGAATGTTAACATATTACGCAAGAGTGTGACAACTTATCAGTGCTAAATGTGCCATAAAAAAACCCAGCATGTAAAATTCTTAGCTTTGACAAGTGACAACATATCTGGCAAAATGCATTGTAAACCAAATGTAATTTTTAGCTGCAGTAAATTTTAGACAATCAAAATGATGTTAAAATGTGTGTGTTTCTTACAGTCTAGAGGCTGCTTATTCTGATGGAGGAAAACACTGACAGCATCCTTCATGATCACTGAAAGAACTGTTCTCCTTTCTCCTGCCCCACACTGATCTATCTGATCGGTGCAGTGCAGGGGAGAAAGTCACCAGGACTTGCACGGATGTTGCGCATCCTGTGTAGCTGAAAAAACTTCTGCAAGACTAGCCCTTGGACCTCTTTATGAAAAGAAGAACGACACTCCTGATATGTGAGGTGGCATGGATAGGGTCCCAATCAAACAAAGTTGTTGATTAGCCATTGAACCTTTCAGGTCATGTGATCAGTCACATTCCTGGAAGGAATTTCAAGATGTGGTAATGTATACGATGGATGAGTGTACATATATATATATATATATATATATATATATAAGTGTTTGTGTGTGTGGAGCTGCATGAGTATATAAGAGAGCTGTTGGTGTATGTAAGAAAGCTGTGTACAAGTATGTAGCAAAACAGTGCGTGTATGTAACAGAGGTGTGAGTGCATACTTCAAAGCTGTAGAAAAGCTATATGTGTTAGAACTGTGTTTGTGTATGGAGGAGAGTTGTGTGTGTATTTCGGAAAATTGCGTGTGTGATAGTAGTAGAGTTGTGTGTATGCAGGAGAGATGTGTGTATGTAGGAAAGAGGGTGGAAACTTATCAATGCTATAGGACCTATGCAAGAACCTAACATGATCAAATTTGACTCATGACAATACAGCTTTAAAAAATGCATTGGCAGCAATTGTACCGATCATCTACTTTCAATTAATTATCAGTAAATTGGTGAAAGTACACCTATTAAAAAAAAAATAACAGCCTCCTCCATATCCCCTCTAGCTGTCCTGTCCATCACCAAGATAGGTGCGTTTTCTGCCATTTTAGGTAGAAGTAATGTTCAACCAATTTGCTTCTAATTTAGACAAAGTAGTAGGAAAGTTTATCAAACAAACTCTACATATGAGCTCTATCTATTTTACAATACGTGTAATATGTATTCACAAAATGTCCATTTTCTATATGTGTGAACTTCACATCTTTTTTTTTTTTAGTAAGTTTTAGTGCATGATGAGGTGGTGTTTACCTATAGGATCCACCATCTCTTGGACTGGGCACCATTGATGGTATTTATTGGGCCCCACGTTCTTAAGTAAATCTCAATATTGCTTCAAAAAGGTAGATATGCATATACAGTTTACAGACAGAATGTTAACATATTAAGCAAGAGTGTGACAACTTATCAGTGCTAAATGTGCCATAAAAAAACCCAGCATGTAAAATTCTTAGCTTTGACAAGTGACAACATATCTGGCAAAATGCATTGTAAACCAAATGTAATTTTTAGCTGCAGTAAATTTTAGACAATCAAAATGATGTTAAAATGTGTGTGTTTCTTACAGTCTAGAGGCTGCTTATTCTGATGGAGGAAAACACTGACAGCATCCTTCATGATCACTGAAAGAACTGTTCTCCTTTCTCCTGCCCCACACTGATCTATCTGATCGGTGCAGTGCAGGGGAGAAAGTCACCAGGACTTGCACGGATGTTGCGCATCCTGTGTAGCTGAAAAAACTTCTGCAAGACTAGCCCTTGGACCTCTTTATGAAAAGAAGAACGACACTCCTGATATGTGAGGTGGCATGGATAGGGTCCCAATCAAACAAAGTTGTTGATTAGCCATTGAACCTTTCAGGTCATGTGATCAGTCACATTCCTGGAAGGAATTTCAAGATGTGGTAATGTATACGATGGATGAGTGTACATATATATATATATATATATATATATATATAAGTGTTTGTGTGTGTGGAGCTGCATGAGTATATAAGAGAGCTGTTGGTGTATGTAAGAAAGCTGTGTACAAGTATGTAGCAAAACAGTGCGTGTATGTAACAGAGGTGTGAGTGCATACTTCAAAGCTGTAGAAAAGCTATATGTGTTAGAACTGTGTTTGTGTATGGAGGAGAGTTGTGTGTGTATTTCGGAAAATTGCGTGTGTGATAGTAGTAGAGTTGTGTGTATGCAGGAGAGATGTGTGTATGTAGGAAAGAGGGTGGAAACTTATCAATGCTATAGGACCTATGCAAGAACCTAACATGATCAAATTTGACTCATGACAATACAGCTTTAAAAAATGCATTGGCAGCAATTGTACCGATCATCTACTTTCAATTAATTATCAGTAAATTGGTGAAAGTACACCTATTAAAAAAAAAATAACAGCCTCCTCCATATCCCCTCTAGCTGTCCTGTCCATCACCAAGATAGGTGCGTTTTCTGCCATTTTAGGTAGAAGTAATGTTCAACCAATTTGCTTCTAATTTAGACAAAGTAGTAGGAAAGTTTATCAAACAAACTCTACATATGAGCTCTATCTATTTTACAATACGTGTAATATGTATTCACAAAATGTCCATTTTCTATATGTGTGAACTTCACATCTTTTTTTTTTTTAGTAAGTTTTAGTGCATGATGAGGTGGTGTTTACCTATAGGATCCACCATCTCTTGGACTGGGCACCATTGAT
The DNA here is from genome assembly GCF_046119375.1 of Phyllobates terribilis. Taxonomy (NCBI): domain Eukaryota; kingdom Metazoa; phylum Chordata; class Amphibia; order Anura; family Dendrobatidae; genus Phyllobates; species Phyllobates terribilis. Next base: position 50,489 of record NW_027364882.1, read on the forward strand.
GGTATTTATTGGGCCCCACGTTCTTAAGTAAATCTCAATATTGCTTCAAAAAGGTAGCTATGCATATACAGTTTACAGACAGAATGTTAACATATTAAGCAAGAGTGTGACAACTTATCAGTGCTAAATGTGCCATAAAAAAACCCAGCATGTAAAATTCTTAGCTTTGACAAGTGACAACATATCTGGCAAAATGCATTGTAAACCAAATGTAATTTTTAGCTGCAGTAAATTTTAGACAATCAAAATGATGTTAAAATGTGTGTGTTTCTTACAGTCTAGAGGCTGCTTATTCTGATGGAGGAAAACACTGACAGCATCCTTCATGATCACTGAAAGAACTGTTCTCCTTTCTCCTGCCCCACACTGATCTATCTGATCGGTGCAGTGCAGGGGAGAAAGTCACCAGGACTTGCACGGATGTTGCGCATCCTGTGTAGCTGAAAAAACTTCTGCAAGACTAGCCCTTGGACCTCTTTATGAAAAGAAGAACGACACTCCTGATATGTGAGGTGGCCTGGATAGGGTCCCAATCAAACAAAGTTGTTGATTAGCCATTGAACCTTTCAGGTCATGTGATCAGTCACATTCCTGGAAGGAATTTCAAGATGTGGTAATGTATACGATGGATGAGTGTACATATATATATATATATATATATATATAAGTGTTTGTGTGTGTGGAGCTGCATGAGTATATAAGAGAGCTGTTGGTGTATGTAAGAAAGCTGTGTACAAGTATGTAGCAAAACAGTGCGTGTATGTAACAGAGGTGTGAGTGCATACTTCAAAGCTGTAGAAAAGCTATATGTGTTAGAACTGTGTTTGTGTATGGAGGAGAGTTGTGTGTGTATTTCGGAAAATTGCGTGTGTGATAGTAGTAGAGTTGTGTGTATGCAGGAGAGATGTGTGTATGTAGGAAAGAGGGTGGAAACTTATCAATGCTATAGGACCTATGCAAGAACCTAACATGATCAAATTTGACTCATGACAATACAGCTTTAAAAAATGCATTGGCAGCAATTGTACCGATCATCTACTTTCAATTAATTATCAGTAAATTGGTGAAAGTACACCTATTAAAAAAAAAATAACAGCCTCCTCCATATCCCCTCTAGCTGTCCTGTCCATCACCAAGATAGGTGCGTTTTCTGCCATTTTAGGTAGAAGTAATGTTCAACCAATTTGCTTCTAATTTAGACAAAGTAGTAGGAAAGTTTATCAAACAAACTCTACATATGAGCTCTATCTATTTTACAATACGTGTAATATGTATTCACAAAATGTCCATTTTCTATATGTGTGAACTTCACATCTTTTTTTTTTTTAGTAAGTTTTAGTGCATGATGAGGTGGTGTTTACCTATAGGATCCACCATCTCTTGGACTGGGCACCATTGATGGTATTTATTGGGCCCCACGTTCTTAAGTAAATCTCAATATTGCTTCAAAAAGGTAGCTATGCATATACAGTTTACAGACAGAATGTTAACATATTAAGCAAGAGTGTGACAACTTATCAGTGCTAAATGTGCCATAAAAAAACCCAGCATGTAAAATTCTTAGCTTTGACAAGTGACAACATATCTGGCAAAATGCATTGTAAACCAAATGTAATTTTTAGCTGCAGTAAATTTTAGACAATCAAAATGATGTTAAAATGTGTGTGTTTCTTACAGTCTAGAGGCTGCTTATTCTGATGGAGGAAAACACTGACAGCATCCTTCATGATCACTGAAAGAACTGTTCTCCTTTCTCCTGCCCCACACTGATCTATCTGATCGGTGCAGTGCAGGGGAGAAAGTCACCAGGACTTGCACGGATGTTGCGCATCCTGTGTAGCTGAAAAAACTTCTGCAAGACTAGCCCTTGGACCTCTTTATGAAAAGAAGAACGACACTCCTGATATGTGAGGTGGCATGGATAGGGTCCCAATCAAACAAAGTTGTTGATTAGCCATTGAACCTTTCAGGTCATGTGATCAGTCACATTCCTGGAAGGAATTTCAAGATGTGGTAATGTATACGATGGATGAGTGTACATATATATATATATATATATATATATATAAGTGTTTGTGTGTGTGGAGCTGCATGAGTATATAAGAGAGCTGTTGGTGTATGTAAGAAAGCTGTGTACAAGTATGTAGCAAAACAGTGCGTGTATGTAACAGAGGTGTGAGTGCATACTTCAAAGCTGTAGAAAAGCTATATGTGTTAGAACTGTGTTTGTGTATGGAGGAGAGTTGTGTGTGTATTTCGGAAAATTGCGTGTGTGATAGTAGTAGAGTTGTGTGTATGCAGGAGAGATGTGTGTATGTAGGAAAGAGGGTGGAAACTTATCAATGCTATAGGACCTATGCAAGAACCTAACATGATCAAATTTGACTCATGACAATACAGCTTTAAAAAATGCATTGGCAGCAATTGTACCGATCATCTACTTTCAATTAATTATCAGTAAATTGGTGAAAGTACACCTATTAAAAAAAAAATAACAGCCTCCTCCATATCCCCTCTAGCTGTCCTGTCCATCACCAAGATAGGTGCGTTTTCTGCCATTTTAGGTAGAAGTAATGTTCAACCAATTTGCTTCTAATTTAGACAAAGTAGTAGGAAAGTTTATCAAACAAACTCTACATATGAGCTCTATCTATTTTACAATACGTGTAATATGTATTCACAAAATGTCCATTTTCTATATGTGTGAACTTCACATCTTTTTTTTTTTTAGTAAGTTTTAGTGCATGATGAGGTGGTGTTTACCTATAGGATCCACCATCTCTTGGACTGGGCACCATTGATGGTATTTATTGGGCCCCACGTTCTTAAGTAAATCTCAATATTGCTTCAAAAAGGTAGCTATGCATATACAGTTTACAGACAGAATGTTAACATATTAAGCAAGAGTGTGACAACTTATCAGTGCTAAATGTGCCATAAAAAAACCCAGCATGTAAAATTCTTAGCTTTGACAAGTGACAACATATCTGGCAAAATGCATTGTAAACCAAATGTAATTTTTAGCTGCAGTAAATTTTAGACAATCAAAATGATGTTAAAATGTGTGTGTTTCTTACAGTCTAGAGGCTGCTTATTCTGATGGAGGAAAACACTGACAGCATCCTTCATGATCACTGAAAGAACTGTTCTCCTTTCTCCTGCCCCACACTGATCTATCTGATCGGTGCAGTGCAGGGGAGAAAGTCACCAGGACTTGCACGGATGTTGCGCATCCTGTGTAGCTGAAAAAACTTCTGCAAGACTAGCCCTTGGACCTCTTTATGAAAAGAAGAACGACACTCCTGATATGTGAGGTGGCATGGATAGGGTCCCAATCAAACAAAGTTGTTGATTAGCCATTGAACCTTTCAGGTCATGTGATCAGTCACATTCCTGGAAGGAATTTCAAGATGTGGTAATGTATACGATGGATGAGTGTACATATATATATATATATATATATATATATAAGTGTTTGTGTGTGTGGAGCTGCATGAGTATATAAGAGAGCTGTTGGTGTATGTAAGAAAGCTGTGTACAAGTATGTAGCAAAACAGTGCGTGTATGTAACAGAGGTGTGAGTGCATACTTCAAAGCTGTAGAAAAGCTATATGTGTTAGAACTGTGTTTGTGTATGGAGGAGAGTTGTGTGTGTATTTCGGAAAATTGCGTGTGTGATAGTAGTAGAGTTGTGTGTATGCAGGAGAGATGTGTGTATGTAGGAAAGAGGGTGGAAACTTATCAATGCTATAGGACCTATGCAAGAACCTAACATGATCAAATTTGACTCATGACAATACAGCTTTAAAAAATGCATTGGCAGCAATTGTACCGATCATCTACTTTCAATTAATTATCAGTAAATTGGTGAAAGTACACCTATTAAAAAAAAAATAACAGCCTCCTCCATATCCCCTCTAGCTGTCCTGTCCATCACCAAGATAGGTGCGTTTTCTGCCATTTTAGGTAGAAGTAATGTTCAACCAATTTGCTTCTAATTTAGACAAAGTAGTAGGAAAGTTTATCAAACAAACTCTACATATGAGCTCTATCTATTTTACAATACGTGTAATATGTATTCACAAAATGTCCATTTTCTATATGTGTGAACTTCACATCTTTTTTTTTTTTAGTAAGTTTTAGTGCATGATGAGGTGGTGTTTACCTATAGGATCCACCATCTCTTGGACTGGGCACCATTGATGGTATTTATTGGGCCCCACGTTCTTAAGTAAATCTCAATATTGCTTCAAAAAGGTAGCTATGCATATACAGTTTACAGACAGAATGTTAACATATTAAGCAAGAGTGTGACAACTTATCAGTGCTAAATGTGCCATAAAAAAACCCAGCATGTAAAATTCTTAGCTTTGACAAGTGACAACATATCTGGCAAAATGCATTGTAAACCAAATGTAATTTTTAGCTGCAGTAAATTTTAGACAATCAAAATGATGTTAAAATGTGTGTGTTTCTTACAGTCTAGAGGCTGCTTATTCTGATGGAGGAAAACACTGACAGCATCCTTCATGATCACTGAAAGAACTGTTCTCCTTTCTCCTGCCCCACACTGATCTATCTGATCGGTGCAGTGCAGGGGAGAAAGTCACCAGGACTTGCACGGATGTTGCGCATCCTGTGTAGCTGAAAAAACTTCTGCAAGACTAGCCCTTGGACCTCTTTATGAAAAGAAGAACGACACTCCTGATATGTGAGGTGGCCTGGATAGGGTCCCAATCAAACAAAGTTGTTGATTAGCCATTGAACCTTTCAGGTCATGTGATCAGTCACATTCCTGGAAGGAATTTCAAGATGTGGTAATGTATACGATGGATGAGTGTACATATATATATATATATATATATATAAGTGTTTGTGTGTGTGGAGCTGCATGAGTATATAAGAGAGCTGTTGGTGTATGTAAGAAAGCTGTGTACAAGTATGTAGCAAAACAGTGCGTGTATGTAACAGAGGTGTGAGTGCATACTTCAAAGCTGTAGAAAAGCTATATGTGTTAGAACTGTGTTTGTGTATGGAGGAGAGTTGTGTGTGTATTTCGGAAAATTGCGTGTGTGATAGTAGTAGAGTTGTGTGTATGCAGGAGAGATGTGTGTATGTAGGAAAGAGGGTGGAAACTTATCAATGCTATAGGACCTATGCAAGAACCTAACATGATCAAATTTGACTCATGACGATACAGCTTTAAAAAATGCATTGGCAGCAATTGTACCGATCATCTACTTTCAATTAATTATCAGTAAATTGGTGAAAGTACACCTATTAAAAAAAAAATAACAGCCTCCTCCATATCCCCTCTAGCTGTCCTGTCCATCACCAAGATAGGTGCGTTTTCTGCCATTTTAGGTAGAAGTAATGTTCAACCAATTTGCTTCTAATTTAGACAAAGTAGTAGGAAAGTTTATCAAACAAACTCTACATATGAGCTCTATCTATTTTACAATACGTGTAATATGTATTCACAAAATGTCCATTTTCTATATGTGTGAACTTCACATCTTTTTTTTTTTTAGTAAGTTTTAGTGCATGATGAGGTGGTGTTTACCTATAGGATCCACCATCTCTTGGACTGGGCACCATTGATGGTATTTATTGGGCCCCACGTTCTTAAGTAAATCTCAATATTGCTTCAAAAAGGTAGCTATGCATATACAGTTTACAGACAGAATGTTAACATATTAAGCAAGAGTGTGACAACTTATCAGTGCTAAATGTGCCATAAAAAAACCCAGCATGTAAAATTCTTAGCTTTGACAAGTGACATCATATCTGGCAAAATGCATTGTAAACCAAATGTAATTTTTAGCTGCAGTAAATTTTAGACAATCAAAATGATGTTAAAATGTGTGTGTTTCTTACAGTCTAGAGGCTGCTTATTCTGATGGAGGAAAACACTGACAGCATCCTTCATGATCACTGAAAGAACTGTTCTCCTTTCTCCTGCCCCACACTGATCTATCTGATCGGTGCAGTGCAGGGGAGAAAGTCACCAGGACTTGCACGGATGTTGCGCATCCTGTGTAGCTGAAAAAACTTCTGCAAGACTAGCCCTTGGACCTCTTTATGAAAAGAAGAACGACACTCCTGATATGTGAGGTGGCATGGAGAGGGTCCCAATCAAACAAAGTTGTTGATTAGCCATTGAACCTTTCAGGTCATGTGATCAGTCACATTCCTGGAAGGAATTTCAAGATGTGGTAATGTATACGATGGATGAGTGTACATATATATATATATATATATATAAGTGTTTGTGTGTGTGGAGCTGCATGAGTATATAAGAGAGCTGTTGGTGTATGTAAGAAAGCTGTGTACAAGTATGTAGCAAAACAGTGCGTGTATGTAACAGAGGTGTGAGTGCATACTTCAAAGCTGTAGAAAAGCTATATGTGTTAGAACTGTGTTTGTGTATGGAGGAGAGTTGTGTGTGTATTTCGGAAAATTGCGTGTGTGATAGTAGTAGAGTTGTGTGTATGCAGGAGAGATGTGTGTATGTAGGAAAGAGGGTGGAAACTTATCAATGCTATAGGACCTATGCAAGAACCTAACATGATCAAATTTGACTCATGACAATACAGCTTTAAAAAATGCATTGGCAGCAATTGTACCGATCATCTACTTTCAATTAATTATCAGTAAATTGGTGAAAGTACACCTATTAAAAAAAAAATAACAGCCTCCTCCATATCCCCTCTAGCTGTCCTGTCCATCACCAAGATAGGTGCGTTTTCTGCCATTTTAGGTAGAAGTAATGTTCAACCAATTTGCTTCTAATTTAGACAAAGTAGTAGGAAAGTTTATCAAACAAACTCTACATATGAGCTCTATCTATTTTACAATACGTGTAATATGTATTCACAAAATGTCCATTTTCTATATGTGTGAACTTCACATCTTTTTTTTTTTTTAGTAAGTTTTAGTGCATGATGAGGTGGTGTTTACCTATAGGATCCACCATCTCTTGGACTGGGCACCATTGATGGTATTTATTGGGCCCCACGTTCTTAAGTAAATCTCAATATTGCTTCAAAAAGGTAGCTATGCATATACAGTTTACAGACAGAATGTTAACATATTAAGCAAGAGTGTGACAACTTATCAGTGCTAAATGTGCCATAAAAAAACCCAGCATGTAAAATTCTTAGCTTTGACAAGTGACAACATATCTGGCAAAATGCATTGTAAACCAAATGTAATTTTTAGCTGCAGTAAATTTTAGACAATCAAAATGATGTTAAAATGTGTGTGTTTCTTACAGTCTAGAGGCTGCTTATTCTGATGGAGGAAAACACTGACAGCATCCTTCATGATCACTGAAAGAACTGTTCTCCTTTCTCCTGCCCCACACTGATCTATCTGATCGGTACAGTGCAGGGGAGAAAGTCACCAGGACTTGCACGGATGTTGCGCATCCTGTGTAGCTGAAAAAACTTCTGCAAGACTAGCCCTTGGACCTCTTTATGAAAAGAAGAACGACACTCCTGATATGTGAGGTGGCATGGATAGGGTCCCAATCAAACAAAGTTGTTGATTAGCCATTGAACCTTTCAGGTCATGTGATCAGTCACATTCCTGGAAGGAATTTCAAGATGTGGTAATGTATACGATGGATGAGTGTACATATATATATATATATATATATATATATAAGTGTTTGTGTGTGTGGAGCTGCATGAGTATATAAGAGAGCTGTTGGTGTATGTAAGAAAGCTGTGTACAAGTATGTAGCAAAACAGTGCGTGTATGTAACAGAGGTGTGAGTGCATACTTCAAAGCTGTAGAAAAGCTATATGTGTTAGAACTGTGTTTGTGTATGGAGGAGAGTTGTGTGTGTATTTCGGAAAATTGCGTGTGTGATAGTAGTAGAGTTGTGTGTATGCAGGAGAGATGTGTGTATGTAGGAAAGAGGGTGGAAACTTATCAATGCTATAGGACCTATGCAAGAACCTAACATGATCAAATTTGACTCATGACAATACAGCTTTAAAAAATGCATTGGCAGCAATTGTACCGATCATCTACTTTCAATGAATTATCAGCAAATTGGTGAAAGTACACCTATTAAAAAAAAAATAACAGCCTCCTCCATATCCCCTCTAGCTGTCCTGTCCATCACCAAGATAGGTGCGTTTTCTGCCATTTTAGGTAGAAGTAATGTTCAACCAATTTGCTTCTAATTTAGACAAAGTAGTAGGAAAGTTTATCAAACAAACTCTACATATGAGCTCTATCTATTTTACAATACGTGTAATATGTATTCACAAAATGTCCATTTTCTATATGTGTGAACTTCACATCTTTTTTTTTTTTTAGTAAGTTTTAGTGCATGATGAGGTGGTGTTTACCTATAGGATCCACCATCTCTTGGACTGGGCACCATTGATGGTATTTATTGGGCCCCACGTTCTTAAGTAAATCTCAATATTGCTTCAAAAAGGTAGCTATGCATATACAGTTTACAGACAGAATGTTAACATATTAAGCAAGAGTGTGACAACTTATCAGTGCTAAATGTGCCATAAAAAAACCCAGCATGTAAAATTCTTAGCTTTGACAAGTGACAACATATCTGGCAAAATGCATTGTAAACCAAATGTAATTTTTAGCTGCAGTAAATTTTAGACAATCAAAATGATGTTAAAATGTGTGTGTTTCTTACAGTCTAGAGGCTGCTTATTCTGATGGAGGAAAACACTGACAGCATCCTTCATGATCACTGAAAGAACTGTTCTCCTTTCTCCTGCCCCACACTGATCTATCTGATCGGTACAGTGCAGGGGAGAAAGTCACCAGGACTTGCACGGATGTTGCGCATCCTGTGTAGCTGAAAAAACTTCTGCAAGACTAGCCCTTGGACCTCTTTATGAAAAGAAGAACGACACTCCTGATATGTGAGGTGGCATGGATAGGGTCCCAATCAAACAAAGTTGTTGATTAGCCATTGAACCTTTCAGGTCATGTGATCAGTCACATTCCTGGAAGGAATTTCAAGATGTGGTAATGTATACGATGGATGAGTGTACATATATATATATATATATATATATATATAAGTGTTTGTGTGTGTGGAGCTGCATGAGTATATAAGAGAGCTGTTGGTGTATGTAAGAAAGCTGTGTACAAGTATGTAGCAAAACAGTGCGTGTATGTAACAGAGGTGTGAGTGCATACTTCAAAGCTGTAGAAAAGCTATATGTGTTAGAACTGTGTTTGTGTATGGAGGAGAGTTGTGTGTGTATTTCGGAAAATTGCGTGTGTGATAGTAGTAGAGTTGTGTGTATGCAGGAGAGATGTGTGTATGTAGGAAAGAGGGTGGAAACTTATCAATGCTATAGGACCTATGCAAGAACCTAACATGATCAAATTTGACTCATGACAATACAGCTTTAAAAAATGCATTGGCAGCAATTGTACCGATCATCTACTTTCAATGAATTATCAGCAAATTGGTGAAAGTACACCTATTAAAAAAAAAATAACAGCCTCCTCCATATCCCCTCTAGCTGTCCTGTCCATCACCAAGATAGGTGCGTTTTCTGCCATTTTAGGTAGAAGTAATGTTCAACCAATTTGCTTCTAATTTAGACAAAGTAGTAGGAAAGTTTATCAAACAAACTCTACATATGAGCTCTATCTATTTTACAATACGTGTAATATGTATTCACAAAATGTCCATTTTCTATATGTGTGAACTTCACATCTTTTTTTTTTTTTAGTAAGTTTTAGTGCATGATGAGGTGGTGTTTACCTATAGGATCCACCATCTCTTGGACTGGGCACCATTGATGGTATTTATTGGGCCCCACGTTCTTAAGTAAATCTCAATATTGCTTCAAAAAGGTAGCTATGCATATACAGTTTACAGACAGAATGTTAACATATTAAGCAAGAGTGTGACAACTTATCAGTGCTAAATGTGCCATAAAAAAACCCAGCATGTAAAATTCTTAGCTTTGACAAGTGACAACATATCTGGCAAAATGCATTGTAAACCAAATGTAATTTTTAGCTGCAGTAAATTTTAGACAATCAAAATGATGTTAAAATGTGTGTGTTTCTTACAGTCTAGAGGCTGCTTATTCTGATGGAGGAAAACACTGACAGCATCCTTCATGATCACTGAAAGAACTGTTCTCCTTTCTCCTGCCCCACACTGATCTATCTGATCGGTGCAGTGCAGGGGAGAAAGTCACCAGGACTTGCACGGATGTTGCGCATCCTGTGTAGCTGAAAAAACTTCTGCAAGACTAGCCCTTGGACCTCTTTATGAAAAGAAGAACGACACTCCTGATATGTGAGGTGGCATGGATAGGGTCCCAATCAAACAAAGTTGTTGATTAGCCATTGAACCTTTCAGGTCATGTGATCAGTCACATTCCTGGAAGGAATTTCAAGATGTGGTAATGTATACGATGGATGAGTGTACATATATATATATATATATATATATAAGTGTTTGTGTGTGTGGAGCTGCATGAGTATATAAGAGAGCTGTTGGTGTATGTAAGAAAGCTGTGTACAAGTATGTAGCAAAACAGTGCGTGTATGTAACAGAGGTGTGAGTGCATACTTCAAAGCTGTAGAAAAGCTATATGTGTTAGAACTGTGTTTGTGTATGGAGGAGAGTTGTGTGTGTATTTCGGAAAATTGCGTGTGTGATAGTAGTAGAGTTGTGTGTATGCAGGAGAGATGTGTGTATGTAGGAAAGAGGGTGGAAACTTATCAATGCTATAGGACCTATGCAAGAACCTAACATGATCAAATTTGACTCATGACAATACAGCTTTAAAAAATGCATTGGCAGCAATTGTACCGATCATCTACTTTCAATTAATTATCAGTAAATTGGTGAAAGTACACCTATTAAAAAAAAAATAACAGCCTCCTCCATATCCCCTCTAGCTGTCCTGTCCATCACCAAGATAGGTGCGTTTTCTGCCATTTTAGGTAGAAGTAATGTTCAACCAATTTGCTTCTAATTTAGACAAAGTAGTAGGAAAGTTTATCAAACAAACTCTACATATGAGCTCTATCTATTTTACAATACGTGTAATATGTATTCACAAAATGTCCATTTTCTATATGTGTGAACTTCACATCTTTTTTTTTTTTTAGTAAGTTTTAGTGCATGATGAGGTGGTGTTTACCTATAGGATCCACCATCTCTTGGACTGGGCACCATTGATGGTATTTATTGGGCCCCACGTTCTTAAGTAAATCTCAATATTGCTTCAAAAAGGTAGCTATGCATATACAGTTTACAGACAGAATGTTAACATATTAAGCAAGAGTGTGACAACTTATCAGTGCTAAATGTGCCATAAAAAAACCCAGCATGTAAAATTCTTAGCTTTGACAAGTGACAACATATCTGGCAAAATGCATTGTAAACCAAATGTAATTTTTAGCTGCAGTAAATTTTAGACAATCAAAATGATGTTAAAATGTGTGTGTTTCTTACAGTCTAGAGGCTGCTTATTCTGATGGAGGAAAACACTGACAGCATCCTTCATGATCACTGAAAGAACTGTTCTCCTTTCTCCTGCCCCACACTGATCTATCTGATCGGTGCAGTGCAGGGGAGAAAGTCACCAGGACTTGCACGGATGTTGCGCATCCTGTGTAGCTGAAAAAACTTCTGCAAGACTAGCCCTTGGACCTCTTTATGAAAAGAAGAACGACACTCCTGATATGTGAGGTGGCATGGATAGGGTCCCAATCAAACAAAGTTGTTGATTAGCCATTGAACCTTTCAGGTCATGTGATCAGTCACATTCCTGGAAGGAATTTCAAGATGTGGTAATGTATACGATGGATGAGTGTACATATATATATATATATATATAAGTGTTTGTGTGTGTGGAGCTGCATGAGTATATAAGAGAGCTGTTGGTGTATGTAAGAAAGCTGTGTACAAGTATGTAGCAAAACAGTGCGTGTATGTAACAGAGGTGTGAGTGCATACTTCAAAGCTGTAGAAAAGCTATATGTGTTAGAACTGTGTTTGTGTATGGAGGAGAGTTGTGTGTGTATTTCGGAAAATTGCGTGTGTGATAGTAGTAGAGTTGTGTGTATGCAGGAGAGATGTGTGTATGTAGGAAAGAGGGTGGAAACTTATCAATGCTATAGGACCTATGCAAGAACCTAACATGATCAAATTTGACTCATGACAATACAGCTTTAAAAAATGCATTGGCAGCAATTGTACCGATCATCTACTTTCAATTAATTATCAGTAAATTGGTGAAAGTACACCTATTAAAAAAAAAATAACAGCCTCCTCCATATCCCCTCTAGCTGTCCTGTCCATCACCAAGATAGGTGCGTTTTCTGCCATTTTAGGTAGAAGTAATGTTCAACCAATTTGCTTCTAATTTAGACAAAGTAGTAGGAAAGTTTATCAAACAAACTCTACATATGAGCTCTATCTATTTTACAATACGTGTAATATGTATTCACAAAATGTCCATTTTCTATATGTGTGAACTTCACATCTTTTTTTTTTTTTAGTAAGTTTTAGTGCATGATGAGGTGGTGTTTACCTATAGGATCCACCATCTCTTGGACTGGGCACCATTGATGGTATTTATTGGGCCCCACGTTCTTAAGTAAATCTCAATATTGCTTCAAAAAGGTAGCTATGCATATACAGTTTACAGACAGAATGTTAACATATTAAGCAAGAGTGTGACAACTTATCAGTGCTAAATGTGCCATAAAAAAACCCAGCATGTAAAATTCTTAGCTTTGACAAGTGACAACATATCTGGCAAAATGCATTGTAAACCAAATGTAATTTTTAGCTGCAGTAAATTTTAGACAATCAAAATGATGTTAAAATGTGTGTGTTTCTTACAGTCTAGAGGCTGCTTATTCTGATGGAGGAAAACACTGACAGCATCCTTCATGATCACTGAAAGAACTGTTCTCCTTTCTCCTGCCCCACACTGATCTATCTGATCGGTGCAGTGCAGGGGAGAAAGTCACCAGGACTTGCACGGATGTTGCGCATCCTGTGTAGCTGAAAAAACTTCTGCAAGACTAGCCCTTGGACCTCTTTATGAAAAGAAGAACGACACTCCTGATATGTGAGGTGGCATGGATAGGGTCCCAATCAAACAAAGTTGTTGATTAGCCATTGAACCTTTCAGGTCATGTGATCAGTCACATTCCTGGAAGGAATTTCAAGATGTGGTAATGTATACGATGGATGAGTGTACATATATATATATATATATATATATATAAGTGTTTGTGTGTGTGGAGCTGCATGAGTATATAAGAGAGCTGTTGGTGTATGTAAGAAAGCTGTGTACAAGTATGTAGCAAAACAGTGCGTGTATGTAACAGAGGTGTGAGTGCATACTTCAAAGCTGTAGAAAAGCTATATGTGTTAGAACTGTGTTTGTGTATGGAGGAGAGTTGTGTGTGTATTTCGGAAAATTGCGTGTGTGATAGTAGTAGAGTTGTGTGTATGCAGGAGAGATGTGTGTATGTAGGAAAGAGGGTGGAAACTTATCAATGCTATAGGACCTATGCAAGAACCTAACATGATCAAATTTGACTCATGACAATACAGCTTTAAAAAATGCATTGGCAGCAATTGTACCGATCATCTACTTTCAATTAATTATCAGTAAATTGGTGAAAGTACACCTATTAAAAAAAAAATAACAGCCTCCTCCATATCCCCTCTAGCTGTCCTGTCCATCACCAAGATAGGTGCGTTTTCTGCCATTTTAGGTAGAAGTAATGTTCAACCAATTTGCTTCTAATTTAGACAAAGTAGTAGGAAAGTTTATCAAACAAACTCTACATATGAGCTCTATCTATTTTACAATACGTGTAATATGTATTCACAAAATGTCCATTTTCTATATGTGTGAACTTCACATCTTTTTTTTTTTTAGTAAGTTTTAGTGCATGATGAGGTGGTGTTTACCTATAGGATCCACCATCTCTTGGACTGGGCACCATTGATGGTATTTATTGGGCCCCACGTTCTTAAGTAAATCTCAATATTGCTTCAAAAAGGTAGCTATGCATATACAGTTTACAGACAGAATGTTAACATATTAAGCAAGAGTGTGACAACTTATCAGTGCTAAATGTGCCATAAAAAAACCCAGCATGTAAAATTCTTAGCTTTGACAAGTGACAACATATCTGGCAAAATGCATTGTAAACCAAATGTAATTTTTAGCTGCAGTAAATTTTAGACAATCAAAATGATGTTAAAATGTGTGTGTTTCTTACAGTCTAGAGGCTGCTTATTCTGATGGAGGAAAACACTGACAGCATCCTTCATGATCACTGAAAGAACTGTTCTCCTTTCTCCTGCCCCACACTGATCTATCTGATCGGTGCAGTGCAGGGGAGAAAGTCACCAGGACTTGCACGGATGTTGCGCATCCTGTGTAGCTGAAAAAACTTCTGCAAGACTAGCCCTTGGACCTCTTTATGAAAAGAAGAACGACACTCCTGATATGTGAGGTGGCATGGATAGGGTCCCAATCAAACAAAGTTGTTGATTAGCCATTGAACCTTTCAGGTCATGTGATCAGTCACATTCCTGGAAGGAATTTCATGATGTTGTAGGAGAGCTGGGTGGTTATATTAGAAAACTGTGTGTATATATGTAGCAGAGCTGTGTATGCATATATAGCAGAGCTTGTTGTGCATGTCCTGTGGATGCAGAAGTGATGTGTTTTTGTGCATTGTAGTGAATGCATATAATTTGCCTGCTTTAAAGCTGTATGAGTATAATACACATGCTGCAGAGAAACATTAATATTAGATCTCTAACTACTCTATTGTACCCTAAAGCATTAAAATTAGTGTAATTGACTTCTCCACATATCTACACCTCCAGGAAATTTGTAATTAGTTGGAAAAGTGTTTTTCCTAATTTTTTACTATGTAGTCCTCCTGAGTTTTTTATAGAAAGCATTAAAGTGAAAAATATGATAATTTATGCTAAGTATTAGGAAAATGTTGAAATTACACCTATCAAAAAAACAGCCTCCTCAATTTCCCTTAAAGCTGCCCTATCCATCTCCATGAGTAGCGGGAGTATATATCATTCAAACTCTACATGTGAAGTTCACCTATTTTTCAATATTTGAAATTTGTATTCACAACACTTTAGTTTTTTATATGTCTGAAGTATACGGCTATGTGCCCACGATGTAGATATGCTCAGGATATTTTCCTGAGCCTTTCTGCATCTCCCTGGCAGAAAAAACGCATGTGGATTGTACATGCGGATTGTACATGCGTTTTTCCTGCCAGGGACATGCGGATGTGAAGCGTTCTTCACATGCATTTCCGCATGTGGGTTGACAAGCGCTTTCCAAGCGATTTTAGCATCACTTGGAAAGTGCTTGTCAACTTGGTCACACTATATAAATCCATGCAAACAGCATGGATTTATATAGTGTGACCCCCAAAGAATGTGAAAACATAAAAAAAATAAATCTATACTCACCTTCCGATGGCCCCCGCAGTCTTGCTACGCTCCGTCCTGGCTGCCGGCAACTCTCGGTGCACTGTACTGAAGGACCTGCTGTCACATGACTATGACGTCAGCGCAGATCCTACAGTTCACCGCGAGATGGCGGCAAAGGAGGACGAGCGCTGCGGGGGCCGCCAGAAGGTAAATATGATATTTATTTTTTATTTTATTTTTTTTTCACAGGTTCTATGGTACCTGGGTCCAGAGGAGAGTCTCCTGTCCTCCACACCCGGGTACCATCCACACATTTCATCTGTAGATGCGCCTTCCATGCGTTCCAGTGATGCGTAATCCATGCGTTCCAATGCAAGTCAATGGCGGCGAAAACGCAGCGTTTCCGCAAAATTAATGGACATGCTGCGTTTTTTTCCGCAATGATAATCCGCAGCGGAAATTTCCGCAGCATGTGCGCAGCACATGCGGATTATCATTGGGGAGCATGGCTGGCCTTCTACCATGCATTTTTTAAGCATTTCTGCAGCGTTTTTGCCGCTGCGGAAACGATTAAAAAACGTATCGTGGGCACATAGCCTACTACGTGTTTTGATAATCAGGTATTAGTACATAATGACGTGGTATTAGCTTATAGGACCCATCCATCTCTTGGATTGGGTGTCATTAACGGTACTTTTTAGGCCACAGGTACCTAATCATGTCTCAATATTATTTGGCCACAGGTACCTAGTCATGTCTTTATATCAGTGTTGTGAAACCAAAATCAAGAGTGAAACATAAACATAATCTATTATGAAAAGATCTGCACCTGTTTTGGGTTTTTCACCCACTCCTGATTTTGGCTTAGAAATACCGATGCCAAATCCAAGCCAAAATGTGTCTGTGTCCTTACAGTGTAAGTATCCAAAGCATGAAGAATGACAACTGTGTTTCAAAATGCGTGAGTTACAGCATCAGTTATCACAACCTCCCCCACCCCCTTGTCTCATAAATGTGTAACAGTGTTGGATGAAGCTTCGGGAGCTCTGCGATATTGATGTGAGCGCAGAAGATCAAGTCCTATGGAAAGGATTTATTCCTGTACCCACAGAATGGTGGCAGTAATATGGGATTGGGTTTACATGGTTTCTCCCACAGTTCCCACAGCTTCAGCCGTACAATAAACAGATATGATATGAGGCAACCTCTGCAATCCTGGTACTCAGCAGTACTTCGGTCATTGTTCTGGGGTCCTAGAAATTTATACTATAGGGAGCACAGTGGAGGGGAGAAACACTGACAGGAGAGACAAAGTCTGAATGTTGCTACCTACCTTTTGTAAACGTTTAGAACTTGATTATTGATACTTACCTGTGACTTTGTGATTGGCTTTTTGTGCAGAGTCTGAGATTATTCAATCATAATCTTCCATCTATGGCATGAAGAAAATGCTGGTCTTGTTTGGCATCTAAGGCGACACGTCTATTGGGAAGAAGACTTGTCTGCTCAAGTGATCGGCTGCAACTGGTGCATGTGGAGGATCCAGCTGTGTTATATAGGAGGAGGCTATGATGTCATAAGAGAAAAGAGAAGCCAATGAGGTCATAAGAGAGAAGCCGTTGATGTCATAAAATAGAATCTGATGATGTCATAAGAGAGAAAAGAGAAGCTGATGAGGTCATAAGAGAGAAGCCGATGATGTCATAAAATAGAATCTGATGATGTCATAAGAGAGAAGAGAATCCTAGTACTAGCATGGCAATATTTCCTACAGCAATTCATTATATAATCTGGAATAAATATTTATTTAGAGATATCTCCTTGTTAAACTTTTTCACCCCAAAAAACTCACTATGGCAATTTACTCCATAACTACTATTATTATTATTGACATGATAAAATGTATAAATATTTAAAGTGCTCATCCTGGCACTATTAATCAGAGCTCATTTTACCTGATGCAGTTACACTATACAGATAAATGAACATACACTGTATACTCTATACCTATATACTATATATACACAAACCTACCATGTATACTCTATGTGCAAATGCATGTACACTGTATATTGGATACTCTATATCTATATACACAAACCTACCATATATACTCTATATGCAAATGCATGTACACTGTATATTGGATACTGTATATCTATATATACAAACCTACCATATATACTCTATATGCAAATGCATGTACACTGTATATTGGATACTCTATATCTATATACACAAACCTACCATATATACTCTATATGCAAATGCATGTACACTGTATATTGGATACTCTATATCTATATACACAAACCTACCATATATACTCTATATGCAAATGCATGTACACTGTATATTGGATACTGTATATCTATATATACAAACCTACCATGTATACTCTATATGCAAATGCATGTACACTGTATATTGGATACTCTATATCTATATACACAAACCTACCATATATACTCTATATGCAAATGCATGTACACTGTATATTGGATACTGTATATCTATATATACAAACCTACCATATATACTCTATATGCAAATGCATGTACACTGTATATTGGATACTCTATATCTATGTACACAAACCTACCATGTATACTCTATATGCAAATGCATGTACACTGTATATTGGATACTCTATATCTATGTACACAAACCTACCATATATACTCTATATGCAAATGCATGTACACTGTATATTGGATACTGTATATCTATATATACAAACCTACCATGTATACTCTATATGCAAATGCATGTACACTGTATATTGGATACTCTATATCTATGTACACAAACCTACCATATATACTCTATATGCAAATGAATGTACACTGTATATTGGATACTGTATATCTATATATACAAACCTACCATATATACTCTATATGCAAATGCATGTACACTGTATATTGGATACTGTATATCTATATACACAAACCTACCATATATACACTACATACTAATGTACATAGACTTTATATATGCTACACCTACATATCTGCATATTTTCACATCCACCTTATATACATTACACGCATATATACTCACTCTCATACACTGTATAAACACATTCACCTTATATATAAGTAAAAACATAGAACTGGATTATTGATATTTACCTGTGACTTTGTGATGAACTTTTTCTGCCGAGTCTGAGATTAGTCAATCATAATCTTCCATCAATTTCACAAAGAAAATGCTGGTCTTGTTTGGCATCTAAGGGGAAACATCCGCTGGGAAGAAGACTGCTCTGCTCAAGTGATCGGCTGCAACTGGTGCATGTGGAGGATCCAGCTGTGTTATATAGGAGGAGGCTATGATGTCATAAGAGAAAAGAGAAGCCAATGAGGTCATAAGAGAGAAGCCGTTGATGTCATAAAATAGAATCTGATGATGTCATAAGAGAGAAAAGAGAAGCTGATGAGGTCATAAAAGAGAAGCCGATGATGTCATAAAATAGAATCTGATGATGTCATAAGAGAGAAGAGAATCCTAGTACTAGCATGGCAATATTTCCTACAGCAATTCATTATATAATCTGGAATAAATATTTATTTAGCGATATCTCCTTGTTAAACTTTTTCACCCCAAAAAACTCACTATGGCAATTTACTCCATAACTACTATTATTATTATTGACATGATAAAATGTATAAATATTTAAAGTGCTCATCCTGGCACTATTAATCAGAGCTCATTTTACCTGATGCAGTTACACTATACAGATAAATGAACATACACTGTATACTCTATACCTATATACTATATATACACAAACCTACCATGTATACTCTATGTGCAAATGCATGTACACTGTATATTGGATACTGTATATCTATATACACAAACCTACCATGTATACTCTATATGCAAATGCATGTACACTGTATATTGGATACTCTATATCTATATACACAAACCTACCATATATACTCTATATGCAAATGAATGTACACTGTATATTGGATACTGTATATCTATATACACAAACCTACCATGTATACTCTATATGCAAATGCATGTACACTGTATATTGGATACTCTATATCTATATACACAAACCTACCATATATACTCTATATGCAAATGAATGTACACTGTATATTGGATACTGTATATCTATATACACAAACCTACCATATATACTCTATATGCAAATGCATGTACACTGTATATTGGATACTGTATATCTATATACACAAACCTACCATATATACACTACATACTAATGTACATAGACTTTATATATGCTACACCTACATATCTGCATATTTTCACATCCACCTTATATACATTACACGCATATATACTCACTCTCATACACTGTATAAACACATTCACCTTATATATAAGTAAAAACATAGAACTGGATTATTGATATTTACCTGTGACTTTGTGATGAACTTTTTCTGCCGAGTCTGAGATTAGTCAATCACAATCTTCCATCAATTTCACAAAGAAAATGCTGGTCTTGTTTGGCATCTAAGGGGAAACATCCGCTGGGAAGAAGACTGCTCTGCTCAAGTGATCGGCTGCAACTGGTGCATGTGGAGGATCCAGCTGTGTTATATAGGAGGAGGCTATGATGTCATAAGAGAGAAAAGAGAAGCCAATGAGGTCATAAGAGAGAAGCCGATGATGTCATAAAATAGAATCTGATGATGTCATAAGAGAGAAGAGAATCCTAGGACTAGCATGGCAATATTTCTTACAGCAATTCATTATATAATCTGGAATAAATATTTATTTAGAGATATCTCCTTGTTAACCACTTCGCGCCAGAGCCTGTTTTTGCCTTCGTGACCGGGCCAATTTTTTCAATTCTGACCACTGTCACTTTATGAGGTAATTACTCTGGAACGCTTCAACGTATTCCCCTGATTCTGAGATTGTTTTTTCATGACATATTGTACTTCATGATAGTGGTAAAATTTCTTCGATATCACTTGCGTTTATTTGTGAAAAAAATCGGAAATTTGGCGAAAATTTTGAAAATTTTGCAATTTTCAAACTTTGAATTTTCATGCCCTTAAATCAGAGAGATATGTCACACAAAATAGTTAATAAATAACATTTCCCACATGTCTACTTTACATCAGCACAATTTTGGAACCAACATTTTTTTTTGTTAGGGAGCTATAAGGGTTAAAAGTTGACCAGTGATTTCTCATTTTTCCAACAAAATTTACAAAAACATTTTTTTAGGGACCACATCATATTTGACGTCACTTTGAGGGGTCTTTATGACAGAAAATACCCAAAAGTGACACCATTCTAAAAACTGCACCCCTCAAGGTGCTCAAAACCACATTCAAGAACTTTATTAACCCTTCAGGTACTTCACCGGAATTTTTGGAATGTGGAAGAAAAAAATTAACATTTAACTTTTTTCACAAAAATGTTACTTTAGACCCAATTTTTTTTATTTTCACAGGGGTAACAGGAAAAAATAGACCCCAAATTTTTTTGTGCAATTTCTCTTGAGCGTGCTGATACCCCATATGTGAGGGAAAACCACTGTTTGGGCGCACTGCAGGGTTCGGAAGGGAAGGAGCGCCATTAGACTTTTTGAATGTAAAATTTGTCTGAATAATTAGCAGACGCCATATTGCGTTTGGAGAGCTCCTGATGTGCCTAAACAGTGGAAACCCCCCACAAGTGACACCATTTTGGAAACTAGACCCCTTAGGGAACTTATCTAGATGTGTGGTGAGCACCTTGAACCCCAAGGTGCTTCACAGAAGTTTATAATATTGAGCTGTAAAAATAAAATTTTCACATTTTTCCCACAAAACCGTTTTTCATCCCTTAATTTTGCATTATCTTAAGGGTAATAGGATAAATTGCACCATGAAATTTGTTGTTCAATTTCTCCTGAACACGCTGATACCCCATATGTGGAGGCAAATTACTGTTTGAGCACATGGCAGGGTTTGAAAGGGAAGGAGCGCCATTTGACTTTTTGAATGTAAAATTTGTTTGAATAATTAGCAGACGCCATGTCACATTTGGGGAGCTACTAATGTGCCTAAACAGTGGAAACCCCCCACAAGTGCCACCATTTTGGAAACTAGACCTCTTAGGGAACTTATCTAGATGTGTGGTGAGCACCTTGCACCCCCAGCTGCTTCACAGAAGTTTATAATATTGAGCCGTAAAAATAAAATTTTCACATTTTTCCCATAAAAAATGTTTTTCATTCCCTAATTTTGCATTATCATAAGGGTAACAGGATAAATTGCACCATGAAATTTGTTGTACAATTTCTCCTGAGTACGCCGATACCCCATATGTGGGGGAAAACCACTGCTTTGGTGTACGGCAGGGTTCGGAAGAGAAAGGAGCGCTATGTTGGCTGGGATAGGCAGCAGACGCCATGTCACATTTGAAGAGTCGCTGACATGCCAAAACAGCAGAAACCCCCACAAGTGACCCCATTTTGTAAACTACACCTCTCAAGGAATTCATCTAGGGAAGTAGTGAGTATTTTTTAATTTTTAAATTTATACCATTGGGCAGTGAAAAAAGCATAATTATATTTTTACCACAAAAAAATGTTTTACCCTCAGATTTTACATTTTCACACAGGACAATGGGTAAAAATGGTGCCGAAATGTGTCACACAATTTCTTCTAAAAGTGGCAATACCCCATATGTGGCTGTATTGTACCGCTCAGCCGTACCGCGAGATCTGGGGGGGACGGAGCACTATTTGACAATTGGAGAACAAACTATTGTAGAATAGGCATTTGGATTTGGGAGCACAAAATTTTCTGAATTTCTTTTGGGGGGCAAGGGTCATTTTGCTTTTCCAGAGCCTTTCTGCTACCAGTAACTTGGAAGTCCCTTATATTTTTAACAGATGACGGACCTGAGTGGGGACTAGCTTTTTTTGAGGACTGAGTTGAAGCTTTTATTGGGAACATTTTACGTAACATTTATCCGGCGCTCTAGGCTGAGCACTTACATCGGGGTTTCCATCTAAATTTCCAAGTGATGTAATTCAGATGAAACCCCTGCAGGATCCATTCACTATAATGAGGCAGCAGAGTTACTCTGGACTCCGTCTGGCCTCTGTTTAGCGGTGTCCTTTTTTTCAGAAGTGCACAAAACTGTGGCCAACCGCACTTTTATGCACGCCTAAAACAAATGACACCGTGGGATCCCAGGCTAGACGGCGTCCACAGTGGCCTATATCTGCCTCATTACAGGGAATCTTCCATCATGGGTTCCGGCTGAATCACGTATTTCAGAGATTTACACAGAAACTCTGGTGTAAGTGCTCAGCGCAGAGCACAGGATAAATGTGAGCAGAGCCTTACTGGGATCTTTGGGAGACATAATAAACAAATCAGTAGCAGGTGAAGAATTGGTTTTATTTATTTTTTACGCCGTTCCTAGTGTGATATAACTGATTAGATTACTTTATTCTTCGGGTCGGTGCGATTACAGAGATACCAGATTTATATCGGGTTTTTATGACTGACAGCTGTCACACACTAAAATACGCTTTTTTTGCAAAATCTAGTTTTTGCATCACCATATTTTGAGAGCTATAATTTTTCCATATTTCGGCCGACAGAGTCATGTGATGGCTTGTTTTTTGCGAGACGAGTTGACATTTTTATTGGTACCATTTTTGGGAACGTGACATTTTTTGATCGCTTTCTATTCCGTTTTTTGGGAGGTAAAATTAACAAAAACAAACAATTCAGGAATTGTTTTTTGAGGTTTTTGTTTATGCCGTTCTGCGTGTGGTAAAAGTGATCAGGCAGCGTTATTCTTGGGGTCAGTACGTTTACAGCGATACTACACTTACTGTATTTTTTTTATGTTTTGGCGCTTTTACACAATAAAACAATTTTATAGAAAAAAATATTTTTTTTGCATTGCTTTATTCTGAGCGCTATAACTTTTTTATTTTTCGGCTGATGGAGCTGTATGGCAGCTTTTTTTTTGCGGAACAAGGTGATGTTTTCAGCGGTACCATTTTTATTTCTATTTTGTTTTTTGATCGCATTTTTTTCCACTTTTTGTTTGGCGATATGATGAAAAAGCATATTTTTTTGTTCCGTTTTTTATTTATTTTTATTACGGTGTGCACAGAAGGAGTTAATTAGTGTGACAGTTTTATAGCTCGGGTTGTTTCGGACGCGGCGATACCAAATATGTGTACTTTTTTTGGTTTTGTAAAAATATACGGATTTATTGGTTTAATATTTTATTTATTTTTATTTATTTTGTGATTTTTTTTTTAATAGTTTAAAACTTTTTTTTTACTTTTTTTTACATTTTTACTTAGTCCCTGTATGGGACATTAATTTTTATTTTTCTGATCACTGATCTCATGTAATGTAATACACATATATTACATTACATGAGATCTTCCCTGACTGTTCCAGTCAGTCTCCTGTCTGGCTCAGCTTGCAGGCTGAGCCAGACAGGACACCGTATATGGCAGAGCTGGAGGCGGTCATGTGACCTCCAGCTGCCATAGCAACCCCAGGTCCTGGAAGGAAACGGAGGTCTTCGGAGAGGTAAGATGACCCCCTCTCCTCCTGCTGTCTCCTATATGCCGCGATCACTATAGATCGCAGCATATAGAAGACAGCAAGGGGTTAACATCACTGGGACCTGATCTAATCAGGTCCCGATGATGTTCCCTGTCAGAGCTAACGCTCTGCACTGGAATCGCAGCGCTTGCAGGACCCTGGGGGTCCTGAGCGCTGCGAGACCACCCACCGTTTTTAAACGTCGGCGCTGCACAGAGCCCGGCAAGCGCCGACGTTTATCTACAGTGGGCGGTCGGGAACCGGTTAAACTTTTTCACCCCAAAAAACTCACTATGGCAATTTACTCCATAACTACTATTATTATTATTGACATGATAAAATGTATAAATATTTAAAGTGCTCATCCTGGCACTATTAATCAGAGCTCATTTTACCTGATGCAGTTACACTATACAGATAAATGAACATACACTGTATACTCTATACCTATATACTATATATACACAAACCTACCATATATACTCTATATGCAAATGCATGTACACTGTATATTGGATACTCTATATCTATATATACAAACCTACCATATATACTCTATATGCAAATGCATGTACACTGTATATTGGATACTCTATATCTATGTACACAAACCTACCATATATACACTACATACTAATGCACATAGACTTTATATATGCTACACCTACATATCTTCATATTTTCACATCCACCTTATATACACTACACGCATATATACACATTCTTATACACTGTATAAACACATTCACCTTATATATAAGTAAATACATAGTAAAAACATAGAACTGGATTATTGATATTTACCTGTGACTTTGTGATGAACTTTTTCTGCTGAGTCTGAGATTAGTCAATCACAATCTTCCATCAGTTACACGGAGAAAATGCTGGTCTTGTTTGGCATCTAAGGGGAAACATCCGCTGGGAAGAAGACTGCTCTGCTCAAGTGATCGGCTGCAACTGGTGCATGTGGAGGATCCAGCTGTGTCATATAGGAGAAGGCTATGATGTCATAAGAGAGAAGCCGATGATGTCATAAGAGAAGAGAGAAGCCCAGGACTAGCATAGCAATATCTCCTACAGAAATTCATTATATAATTTGGAATAAATATTTATTTAGAGATATCTCTCTGTTAAACATGATAAAATGATGACATGTATAAATCTATAAAGGACTCATCTTGGTACTAATATTAATCAGAGCTCGTTTTGCCAGATGCAGATACACTATACAGATGCACATACACTGTATACTATATTACTATGTACTCTATACCTATACACTATATACAGTGGTGTGAAAAAGTTTTTGCCCCATCCCTGATTTCTTATTCTAACACTTAAATGTTTCAGATCACAAGACAAATGTAAATATTAGACAAAGATAACACAAGTAAAGACAAAATGCTATTTTAAATAAAGGTCTTTATTATTAAGGGAAAAAGAAATCCGAACTTACAGGGACCTGTGTGAAAAAGTGATTGCCCCCCTCCTTTAAACATAAATTAACTGTGAAAAACTACTGAATCTATCGCGCTACTTACAATATGGTAAGTTATATAGACCCAAAAAAAGGAATAAGTAAAATGATAACCTCAAAAAGAAGTAAAATGTGATATTAAGAACATAGTGATATTAATAGGCACAAGTTAACAGCACAATTTCACAAAATATCAGTTTTCCATAGGATAAATAAAGGTGCACAAGATTAAAAAGAGTCCATACAGACTTCCGGTTCCGGCTCTGACAGGGATGCGTCTGAGCTCCCAGCCCCCGTGGCGGTTAAACAGCAACATCGCACCACGCACCGACGCCACAACGCTCAAAATGAGCTCTAAGAAGGCAGCGTCACCGGCAGCAAAGGAGGGACGCATGGAGAGGTGACTCCGCAACACCGGGAGCGAGCACGGAACCTCGTCTCCTCAGCCCCAGCGGCAGAAGGTAACCGCCAAGATGGCGGCGGGCGGGAAGCAGAGGGACACAACGCGGGGACAACGACAGCAGAAGAAGCTGGAGGGTTCCGTAAGCGCAGACAGTAGCATAGATGTGGCAGCCAGTGGAGGGGAGTGTAGTGAAGGAGACGAAGAAGTACCCTCACCTGGTCACACTATGCCCCCACTAGATTATAAAAAGCTGGCACAGGAAGCATCACACTACCTAGCAGAAGATCTCAGGGAGACAATCAGAGAGGTGATGAAAGAGGCTCTGCTGGGCTTGCAAATCATATCTGACCAGCATGAATCCAGACTCCATACCTTAGAACAGAGGTTATCTGATTCGGAGGACAGGGTGTCACAACTGGAGAACCAAGTCTCTGATCTTCTCCAACAGTCAGCTTACACTAAAGACAAACTAGAGGATCTGGAGAACCGCTCGAGACGCATCAACCTGAAAATCATAGGGCTGCCTGAATCTATACCAAATGGGGCACTAAATGACATCTGAAAATTGAAATTTCTCGTGCCTTAGGGATTTCGCACAAATGCAAGGTAGAAAGAGCCCACAGAGTTGGCATGCCTCCAGCGACAAGACCAGATTCCAGCAAAATCAAAAATTCTGAGTCTCAGATGCGTGAAAAGAACCGCACCTCCCTCCAGTCAAGACCAAGACAAGTGATTGTGCGCTACCTTGATTATAAAGACAAAGAAAATATCTTGCGCACCTTTAAGGGTATGAGACGTCCAGTATTGATTGGAGAGCATAGGATCCTGATTTTTGGAGATTTTTCTGTGGCGGTTACCAAGTTGAGAAAAGCTTTTAGCCCGGCATGTAGCATCATGTACAAGAGGAACATCCGTCTCCAACTCCTGTACCCTGCAGTGCTTAAATATAGAGGCCCTGATGGCAGGCTTAGAGTGCAGCGTGATCCCCAGGAAGCGCTAAGACATCTCACGCAAAGAGAGCCTGCGGATAGAAGTAATCACATATCTCCCAGATCGGATGAAATTAGACCGTCGGGGTCTCCGGACCTTGCCGTGATGCAGACTCCCGATCGCCTGGGCCCCGGCATGGTGAAATCTTGCCCTAGTCATCGGGAGGAGGTGTCCAAACCTTGTCCCCGAAAGAAAAGGGGGGCACAAACTACAGTGGGCCCACATGAGGTCAGCACTCAATCGCTTCTGAACCTTTGCCTATTCAAGACAGTGAAGATTTGTGCTAAGTCTGTCTCTCACTGGTAACATTAAGCTGTTTTTCTTGGGGTTTCTTCCCCTTTTTTTTTAATCTTTTCCCTCTTTTCCTTCCTCCGTGGACTCTATTCTACACTATTGGATGACTTCTTGAGCATTTGGAGGATTGGAACAGGGGTTGAGGAGAGGCGCTATGTATATGCAAAGACGGTTGCTACACTTTAAACTTTGTTCATAAGCCGTTGGGCGGGAGAGAAAGGAGGTTACCTGTCAGTATATGGAAGTTCGTTTACGTCGAATATTTAGAGGGATAATTGTTGAGGGGAGGGGGAGGGTATTTTTACAAGGGGGGGAAATGGGAATGGTTTTTACTGTTGTTGTATAAAGAGTTTTCAGAGCGCGATCCACTTAATGCAACGTCGTCTCAAATTATAATGTGCTGTTATACCACAAATTATGCTTACCCAGTTAGAGAGTACCATCACCTAATCTCACTATATAACAAAGAACATGGTTAAGGTTATAACCTGGAACGTTAAAGGATTAAGATCCCCGGAATAAAGATCAATGATATTGCGACATCTGAAGAGACTTAACGCTGATATTGCCATGTTACAGGAAACTCATTTGTCCCAAAATGAAATGTTTAGAATGCATAGAATGTGGGTAGGGCAGTATATGGCTCTGGGGCGGAAGGGAGGAAAGCAGGCGTGCTAATTCTGGTCAACAGGGCCTTCCAACACAAAATCCTCTCTGAGGTCAGGGACGATGGGGGACGCCTGATACACCTGGTACTGGATAGTCCGTCAGGTAGACTAAGTCTCTATAATATTTATGCCCCTAACTCGGCCCAGAAAGACTTCTTTACATACATTCAAAAGTTGGTCCTGGAAGATGGAGAGGATACAAAAATTTTGGGGGTGACTTCAATACAGTAGTATCTAGCTTAGAAGATAGAAGAAGGGGAGGACGTCATGGACTCTGTGTTGCCCAAAACGAGGAGTTCCAGGAGGGGTCGGGACTACTCCACAATTTGATTTCCTGCTTATGCTTGGGGGATGTGTGGAGAATGTATCATCCCCTAGATCGTGGTGAATTCACACATTATTCTCACCCGCATGATTAGTGGTCACGTATAGACATGTTCTTACTGGGGGGGGGGTGCCGATAGATAGAGTAGAAGATGTGACCATAGAAGACATGGCTATTTCAGACCACAATCCAGTCACTCTACAATTGACAGATTCATCGCCAAGAGGGACAGATTATCTGTGGCGCTTCTCGTCATATCTTAGACGAGACGGGAATTTTGACAAATTATTAGGGGAATGGTGGACTGAATTCTCATTAGACAATGAAGCTCACAGGTCTGATCCACGGTTATTTTGGGAAACGAGTAAGGCCGTAATGAGAGGTAAAATCCTAGCCTACACAAAGACACAGAAATGTAAGGCCAATGAGCAGTTTAAAACTGCTAGCGAGGCCGTCAGGAAGGCGTACACTCAATTCAAAAATCTACAAACTTTGGACTTGAAATCCCAGTGGGTGACAGCTAAACAAAAATTTGACGCATGGGCCAAGAAAAAAGAGCTATTTTGGAAAGCCCAATGGGAGGTTGATTTATATAGATACGGGGATATAGCAGGAAAAATTTTAGCCAATTTAGCCAGAGGAAAGAGGCCGCATACGGCAATAACATCTTTGAAAAAGAAGGATGGTACTTTAGAATCCACTCCAAGGGGGATTAACAATCTACTCGGAAAATACTATTCAGAATTCTACAAAGACAATCTAGGGCCAAGAGAGGGAAGGGAGGACTGGTTGAAAAAAGTAAAATTACCAAACTTAGCAGAGGGAGAACTAGAGGGGTTAAATAGAGAAATAACCCAAGAAGAGGTCCTTGAGACGATAAAACACCTGGGTTCCCACAAGGCTCCGGGTCCTGACGGGTTCACTGGGGAATATTATAAAGCGCTTAATGATAAAGTTGCCACCTGCATGGTCCCTTACTTTAATAAGATCTTGAGGGGTGAGCGCCTGTCTGATCAAACCAATATGGCATATATTAAACTTTTCCCGAAAGGAGAAAGGGTAGCAACCGATCCCTCCAGTTATAGACCCATTTCACTAATCAATCAGAATCTCAAGATTCTGCCCAAGATTATGGCAGACTGTCTGGCACAAATTATGCCACGGCTTATCGGGAGCCAACAATCGGGGTTTATAAAGGGAAGGTCGGCAGTGGGTAATATTAGGAAGGCTATATTGATCCTGGATGAGGTGGGAAGGGGGAGGTTATGCAGGGATGATCCACCGGCATTACTATTGTTGGACGACGAAAAAGCGTTTGACAATGTAAGTTGGGCATGGCTTGATATGGTTTTGGATGCCTTTGGCTTTCTCGGGTCCTTTAGTACCTTTCTAAAAACACTATACTTTAACACAAGAGCGAAGGTGAACACCCCGGGCTTTCTGTCTGCAGCCTTCCCCTTGGAGAAGGGAAAACGCCAGGGATGTCCCTTGTCTCCTTTGCTTTTCAACCTGGCAACTGAACCTTTTTCTCGATTCCTCAATGATGGCGATGCATTTGAAGGAATACGAGTAGGGCAAAGAACTGTTGAATCAGCTTTATTTGCTGACAACGTAATATTATTTTTAAATAGACCGGGAAGAGATATGGGCAACCTGCTTGCACAGCTTGAAGTCTATGGCTCCTTTTCTGGCTTCAAACTAAACAAATCTAAATGTGAGCTGCTCAGACTGGGTGAGTCAGGTCGCAACATCCATCATGAGAGGTTGGTGGACCGGATAGGAGGTATTAAGGTTAGACGTGACCACATAAAATATCTAGGGGTTTATCTGGGGAGGTCTGCGAGCTCTGTGTATTCTCTGAACTTTGGCCCGTTAATTGCCAAGATAGAGAAAGAGTTGGAGGAGTGGAAAAACCTCCCATTGTCTCTATTGGGGAGGTGTCATCTGATAAAGATGATTAGTTTAGCGAGACTGCTGTACCCACTACAGACGATCCCTCTTCTCCTCCGATATACAGACATCAAACGACTCAATGTAGCATTCACGAGATTCTTATGGAGAGGAAAGAGAGCGAGAATAAGAACTGATACCCTGACGCTTCCCAAAGACAGGGGGTGGTTAGGACTCCCGGATATTAGGGGATATAATTTGGCTTGTCTTTCCCGACATGTGCTAGACTGGCTAAAGAAATCTAGCAAACACTCTAACTATGAAGATGAGGTGGAACCATGGGACCCGGTTAGTCTCCTTCATGCCTCTTGGTCTGACATTCCACAGTCTTTGAAACACTCATTGATATACAGAGACACAGCGATGTGCTGGAAGCGGTCCGAAAGAAATTTAAGTTGGCGTGGAGGGTTTCAAAATATTTGAATCCCTGGGCCCATATCGGCTTTAAAAATGGGAAGGGAGAACATTCTATTCAAGGAATGGAGAGTTAGGGGCATTCAGAGGATGGGTGACCTGTTACATGTGACTAAGAAAAGATGGTTACGTGGGTCGGAAGTGTTAGAGAAGTACGGTCTATCGGCCATGCAGTTGATGCAATATGGACAACTACAGTTCCATGTCTTAAACCAGCAGAAGGATGTCTCGATGGAATGCGTTACAATCTCTTACTTATACAAACGATTGAAAGACATAACCTCATTTGAGGGCGTTGATAAGAGATTTAAAGGTTGGGAGAGATTGATTTAAACTGAAGATCTGGAGGACAAAATACTTAAAGGCTGGGAATTGGTGAGAAAGTATATACCTAATGAAAAGTGGAGGAACATGCAATTCCGTATCATGTATAGAGCGATATTTGGCTTTACCATACCACCAACACCACAAGCACCTGATAGGTTACAAAGTTGCCCAAAATGTGACACCCCTAAGACAGATATGATTCATGGCCTGTGGACTTGTACAGCTATTCAGGGTTTTTGGAGACGGGTTATTACGGCAACACAAGATATTTATAATAATGACATAGGTCACGACCCCTTGACATGGCTGTTACACTTCCCGGCGGAAAAAATTTGGAGATGAAAAGAAGCTAGATTATTGCACATTATAGCTATAACAGCTAAGAAACTTATTTTAAGGGACTGGCTGAGTGGGGCATGCCCCAAGATCCCAGACTTAGTAACAATGCTGAAAGACAACATATTGACTGAGAGGATGGAAGCTGAGAGAAACAAGGATATCTTGACAGAAATTTTTTTTAATACGTGGAGAGCCTTCAAAATTTTGCATCTGACCCCGGACGAGTTGGTTCGTACGGTCCTTCCATTTAAAAATTCCAACTGGTATCTACTAGAAGACTTGAATGGTACTCTGGGGATCTTAAAGATATAGAAGTGGTTTTATTGTTTGTGGTGATAGCGGAGGAACCTTCATTCGATATCTTTCAGGACACTACTAGAGTCATTTGATATACATGATAGATGGCTGTACTGCATTTTGTGGATGTATCTATATTGGGGGCTTATGTTTGATTTTGATTTTGTGCTCTTATGATGTTATTTTGTTATTTTGCTATTTTGTACCATTGACAAACTGTAATAAAAATGATTTTGGAAAAAAAAAAAAAAAAAAGAGTCCATAATAATAATATCATAGAATCATAGAATGGTAGAGTTGGAAGGGACCTCCTGGGTCATCTGGTCCAACCCCCTGCTCAAAGCAGGATTCACTAGATCATCTCAGACAGATGTCTGTCCAGCCTCTGTTTGAAGACGTCCATTGAAGGGGAACTAACCACCTCTCGTGGCAGCATGTTCCACTCATTAATCACCCTAACTGTCAAAAAGTTTTTTCTAATATCTAATCTGTGTCTCCTCCCATTTAGTTTCATCCCATTGCTTCTAGTCTTTCCTTGTGCAAATGAGAATAAAGATGATCCTTCTACAATGTGACAGCCCTTGACATATTTGTAGACAGCTATTAAGTCTCCTCTCAGTCTTCTTTTTTGCAAGCTAAACATTCCCAAATCCTGCAACCGTTCCTCATAGGACATGGTTTGCAGACCAGTCACCATTCTGGTCGCTCTTCTCTGAACTTGCTCCAGTTTGTCTATGTCTTTTTTAAAATGTGGTGCCCAAAACTGTACACAGCATTCCAGATGAGGTCTGACCAAAGAGGAGTAAAGACCGATAATGACTTCACGTGATCTAGACTGTATGCTTCTGTTAATACATCCCAGAATTGTATTTGCCTTTTTTGCTGCTGCATCACACTGTTGACTCATGTTCAGTCTATGACCTATTAGTATACCTAAGTCTTTTTCACATGTACTGTTGCTTAGCTCTATTCCTCCCATTCTGTATATGCTTTTTTCATTTTTATTGCCCAGATGTAGTACTTTGCATTTTTCCCGGTTAAAAACCATTCTGTTGGTTGCTGCCCACTGCTCCAGTTTATTTAGGTCTTTTTGAATCCTCTCTCTCTCTTCTCTAGTATTAGCTATCCCTCCTAGCTTTGTGTCATCAGCAAATTTAATCAGTTTACCCTCAATTCCTTCATCTAAATCATTGATAAAGATGTTGAACAATACAGGTCCCAGGACGGAGCCCTGTGGTACCCCACTTGAGACATTCATCCAGCTGGATGTGAAGCCATTTACAACCACCCTTTGAGTCCGATCACTAAGCCAGTTATGAATCCACCTAACAGTTGCCTGGTCCATTGCATACTTGGTCATTTTTTCAATAAGGACGGTGTGAGATACTTTGTCAAATGCTTTGCTGAAGTCAAGATATACTATCATTGGACACCACTTTGTCCATCCACAGCGTGCAACCATTATATTTCGCCAGAAAAGAGTCCCAAACCTCCAGATCCGCCTTGATCTCCTGAGTAACGCGAAAAAATGATGCGACGATGATTTTCCTGCCAACGCCTCCGATAATCACCTGGAAAACACCCTGACCATCGGCATTATCCTGCAAGCAAAATTAAGCTTGCCCAACAATGACCGTACTACCTTCAACCTTATTTTCTTGACGCGTCGCACCGCCGCTTCCGCCAGCCGCAAATCCATCAACTTTCCTTTAGGAAGCCTACACTCCATCGCCACACTGTCAATTTCTATACCCAAAAAACACATCACCGTAGCAGGGCCCTCCGTCTTGTCTGCGGCTAATGGGATCCCAAACAACACCGTCACCTTCTTTAAAGTTACCCACAAAACTGAACACACTAACAAGCCAGAAGGCCCAACACAAAAGAAATCATTCAGGTAGTGAATTATTGAAGAGACCCCGGACATGTCCCGAACCACCCATTCAACAAATAAACTAAAAGCCTCAAAGTATGAGCATGATATAGAGCAGCCCATGGGCAAACAACGATCTACAAAAATGTTTTCATCCCACATGCAGCCTAACAGATGAAGAGTGTCCGGATGCACTGGAAGCAAGCGAAAAGCCGCCTCAATATCCGATTTTGCCATTGTGGCGCCCCTGCGGGGTCAGTCGCCACAGAGGTACTGCATCTCACCCAGAGGTGTGGTATCTCACTCTCAGGTAAGGATGGAGTACTGCCCGGGACCCACCCACTTGCATCCAACACTACACCCTTCCAGGCCAGCAGGCGGGGCAAGATGCACTGCCTTATGCTGAGCCCTGTCCCTGTTGGAAGTGCGGTGGAACCGACTGAGGGGGAACCAAGTATTGGGTGAGGGTGGAGGAAGCAGCTAGGGGAGCACTTCAGTAGGTGTATAAAAAGGGGAGCCATCTTGAGAGAGAGAGTCCAGTCAGTCAGTGTTCAGTCTGAGGAGAGAGTGGTGGAAGCAGGAGCTCTGCTCAGAGAAGAGAGCCTAGACAGAGAGGCCCAGGAGGACTGGCTGAAGAGGAAGGGAGCAGAGGAAGGCTCCAGGAGTAAGGGGATCCCAGGGGCACGGCAAGTGCGGAAGCCACCAATGCGCCCGAATCTGCAGGAACGTGGAGGTATCAGGCCGCAAAGAGGACCGGCCCCTAACTAGTGGAGAACTACAAGGCTCAGCTAGAAACCGGATGCTTCTGTACTTTCAGGGTGCAGCTGCTCACAACCACAACTACATCGCTAAAAAGGTAGCCACATAGGATTCAGGGGACTGCAGGTTACCCGCCAAAATCCGAGGTTACCGGCTTGGGACACTGGCGCAGGGCAGGAGGGTGAGAGCCAGCGCAGGAAGACGACCGAGTAAGGCACACAGACTGGGGTCCCGTTATGTACTCCTGAGGCACCTGGGAGATTGCTGAACCCCTGCCTTGGTAAACACAGGACGGTGTGGGAGGTTACCCTGGTCCTGGTAACCTGGAGTTCAACAACTGTGAGTAAACCTTGAAGACTACACCCCACTGTGTCCTAGAATTATTATCTGCGCCATCACCTGCACTACACCGCACCAACCACATCCGCCCTATAGTATCACTACTTACTGCCCTGGAGCTAAGCTCTCCCTGTGGAGAGCTGAACCAACTCTGCTGTGTCATCATCAGTTCCAGAGGATCTGCACCGCAGCGGCGGCCCCATATAGCAGCATATCACAGGTGTCGTCACGAACATTATATAAAAACTATATTCCCTTTTCTTTAATCCCTTTTATTAACCGCCGTGGGTCACGGACCGGGTCACTGCCACTGTGACACCCCCAGCACCGACCTGCCCCGCTACAGAGTACCCCACGGCCCAGGGGGCGAGTCACCACCAACGCAGCTTGCCCTGCTGCCCTTACCAACCCTAATGACTTATCAAACGATAACTCTACCGGGATGCCATTCACGGAGTCCTCTTCTAGAGAAGATAAGTGATGAATAAGCCAAAACTTATTTGGTACCAGCTTGGGTACAACATTCAAAGGGGAAATTCTCAATTCTGGCCAAGGCGGATCCAGAAACGGTCCCGCCGTGCTCCCCAAAGCCACTTCATTATACAGCGTTTCCATCACCACCTCCGGGTGTTCCCCTGCCGATTTCAAATTTCCCGGCCTAAATTTTGGCGCTCCAGGATCAAACGGAATCCTGAAACCCTCAGAAAAACCCAGCTCAATTAACCTAGCCGCCTCCATATCTGGATATCTATTTAAAAATGGAAGCATCGCCTCGACCTTCACGGGAGTCCTCCCTCTTTCCAGAACCCTCACCTCTTTTGCCTTTTGCTCGTTTAAAGCACTTACTGAGCCCCTGACTTCCCCTACATCCAAAACACTCGTGCTTAAACTTGCATGTGCCCCCAAACTTACATTGCCCCTAGTTGAACTGCCAACAAAAACCTTTCTTTATAGACACTGAAGATCCGCTGGCTGTCTCCTGCCCTCCGGTTTCTGCTGCTGGGCTTTCAGTGCCCCACAACCTCGGACTCCGGTGTCCAGTTCTTCTGCGCTTCCTCTGGGGTGAACTGCCATGCAGCTCCACTCCCTAGGTCTTTCCTCATCGACGTCCTGACTTCAACTCCTTTCTTCTTTCCTCAAACTAACCCCGCCTCCAGATCCCAGTTGCTAAGGGGAGGAGCTCCCCTTGCTGGTCTGGAGCCAGGAAAGTGTTGCATGCTAGCAAAACCTGATTAGGGGACCCCTCCTTGCTTCGAGGCATGGCATCACCCCTTGTGAGGGAGGCAATGCCACTGTGGCACCCGGACTCCTGGGGTGCCACATACACTTCAATTATCCAACCGAACCACCTCATCCTCCTTTTCTTTCTCAGTATTACTCTTTTCCTGTGATAACACCGAGCCACCACCCTGCAGGCGCACTCCCGCCTGCCCAGATCCTGCTCCTGAACCTCCGGAAGCCACTCACGCCACTGCCGGCGACCTCACATCACTTGCCCCCTGTGACGCCAAGCCCTGCAATACACTTAATAATTGACCCCATAGATAATGCACCCACCAATTGCCCCTTGAATATTCCCTATAACACCCTCTGAATTACTAACCCCCAACACACCCCGAGCACCACCCACATCAGTTAAATTATGAACAAGGGTAGTCTCCTCATCAGGCTGCCTCAGAGAGATCCTCTGACCGGCCGCGACATCTCCTGACGGAACTTGCTCATGTTCTGACGGTCCCTATGAAATCTCGCCCTCCTCTCAGCTTTTCTCCATGTTTTCAACGTTGTCAGGTCTTGATAAAGGCGCAGAAGGAGCTGCCTGACGACGCTGCCGCTCCGGATCCAAAGATAGCTCCCTAAGGTCCCGCACATCTGCCGGCCGCTTCCTGCCCGATAATCTTAAAAGGGCCCCGCAGGACAGCCTGCCCCCGCAATCTCCCGTGGCACTCCTGGACCCCAGATCCTCCCATCCACAGACCCACCCTGCCGCCTGCAGGAGGGCTGCTCATCTCTCATCCGTCCCCTTTCTTGACCACCTGCTGCTGCGCCAGTGTTCCTCATGGCTCTGCTGCACCTCCGCCCTGCAAGCCGTGCTCCTCCCTGCCGACTGTGGGAAGGCCCTTCACGCTCCCTCCCCCGCCGGGGTCGACCCCAGCATGACATCGGGGCCACCGCTGCAGACAGCAACTCCTCCCCCGCCGTACACTGGACGCTGGTCCCGCCCTCATCCGCAGACCGTGGGAGGACTCCTCATCCCGCCATCTTGCCAGGTATAACCCACGGCTGGCTTGTCACCGGGGGTCACCGCCGCGCTGCTCGGGGGCCTTTTAGGCCGCAAACCGGAAGAGGGCCGCAGCGCAGGCACGCCCACTTCTGGTAGGCTGCGGCTCCGGCGAGGATTCCTCCTGGGGATCGGAGAAGGAGCCTCAGGCACGCGCTGCTCCCCTGGCTGCAGAGGTCCCCGAGGGGGCTCCTGGAGCTTCTCCTGCTCCGAACCTCACCTGCTGGTGAGTAACGCTCCGGCGGCCGTGACCGCTGCAGGCCTCCCTGAAGCTTCTTCTGCAGCCGACGACTGTGCACAGGTCACCCGCAGCTGCTGCTGCACCAAGTCTGCCCCATGGATTGCTGAGACAGGCCGCGCTAGGTCCAGCAAGGCCACAAGATCTGCCATGGCTCCACTGCAGGGTCTGGTCTGCTTCAGCTGCGATCCAGGAAGCAAGAGGAGGTAACTGACCCCTGCCCTTCCTTATATCATCTCTTGCTCCTCCCCCCACCTCTTCCCCTCCAATCAAAACTCCCCACACTACTCCTAATCCCTTATTCAAAATTTTAACTCCTTCACTCCCACCCTCCTATCTTGTCATGTGGCCTATACGCCCTATGGGGCTCCCTGGCCTTCCTTACTAATGGTAGAGGGAAACTTACCCTTGTATACTTCGCCTGCCCCAGCAAGAGATTTTCTAATGCCTGGATTGCTTGGAGTTCCCTGTCTGTGGTAAAAATAGAATTGGTGGAATTTATCATGAAACATTTCTTAACAGTTTTTGAATAAAAAGATTTATCTTTAATGGCTCAAAAATGGTTAAAATTTGCTGCGGGTCTCACACACACACAGTCTGGAAAACAACAAGGCTATGTGATCTGATCCATAGATTATAATGGGTGGGTGAACACCGCGGATATAACCCGTACGTGAAACACTGTCGTCTGAATGAGGCATTGACGCGCCCCCGGGGCAATGGGGTACTCGGCATCCGGGCCTGTGGATGCTGGTGGGGGATATCACGGTGGCTGGCCCGGTCCGTGGCCCAGAGTGGTCAACCAAAAAGGGGGATTTGTAACTTGGATAGGAAAAATATAATAAATAGTTTGTGACGCCACCTGTGGTACCTGGTAAGGATTACCAGCGCTGCTGCAGACCTCCGGGGGGTGATGGGATGGCAGCTGAGGTGGAGCGGCCCCCGGGGCCGTGTGGAGTTTGATGGTGGTGATGCTGGGACTTGTAGTGCAGGCGGATGGCGCAGCAGAAGTAACTGACAGAGTCAGGGGATTCGCTTCAATACCTTTACTGGTGCGGATGTCAGGTACGGTCCAGGGTACTCAGTAGGATGGGTGCACTTCAGAACTTCTCCCCAGTGAGTGGGTATAAGGCCTCCTGGTCCGTGTCTGCCTCTCTGTATGCTCCTGGCCAGCCTGCAACTGGGCCTAGCTTATGTGTCGTGTTGTTCCTTCACCTGTCGCTCGGTAGTAGGACCTTCTGCTGGCAACCACTATCCCTGGTAAAGCTGGGGCCTTCGTGGTACCTGATCCTGTAATGGGTCTAGCTTCAGGTCGTCGAGGGACTTGTAGTCCTGGAATGCCGGTGAACCCTACTGGGTATAAAGGGACCCTG
Source organism: Phyllobates terribilis (assembly GCF_046119375.1). Classification (NCBI taxonomy): domain Eukaryota; kingdom Metazoa; phylum Chordata; class Amphibia; order Anura; family Dendrobatidae; genus Phyllobates; species Phyllobates terribilis. Next base: position 88,869 of record NW_027364882.1, read on the forward strand.
TAGGCGCGGACCTGGTGTCCGGTTTGTATATCGGGGTGAGCCTATGAAGCTCCTCTGCCCCCTCAACTCCTCTCTCCTTTCTCCTCTCTGCCGTCGGCCACACTCGGGGCCCTCAGAACTTAGCAGCAGACGCGCTGCGTCTTCGCTGCTCTCAGCGTCAGCACGCTCTCTGACTCTGACTGAACTTCTCACTGACTGAGCTGCCTGGCTCCACCCTCCATATATATATCCCTAACAGGCTCCCTCTGGTGGTGTGAGGTGGAAGGGTGGAGGTGTTTGTATGTAATGAGGGCCTCTTGTGGAGAAGTCCATCCATGCACCCTGGGTCCTGTGGTACCTGTGAACAGCAGGGTGCCACAGCATGAGGGGAGTCTGATTAGGCATTATTTCAAAAGGAAGTCTGGGGTTTGTATTACAGAGGATTGTGGTCAGGAGTCTGCATTAAAGGGGTTGTTGGACAACCCCTTCTTGATCTAAATGTTTGGCCATAATAAAATTAAAACGCCTGAGTATAGGTGAGTATAAGCTTTTTTATTTTATTGGGGCCAAGCGTGGGGGTGAAGGAGTTGTCCAAGTAGTGGACAACTTCTTTAAGAGAGAGTCTGGTTTGGGTATGGATTTATGAACTCTGGTAACTGTATCTTTTAGGGCTCTGTTCCAATCCGAGTTCACAGAGCTGCAGTACTGAAAGGAGGGACGGAGCCACTGATTACACAGGAGGTCACTGACCATAAGTTTTTCCTAAGAAATCAAAGGTCAAAAGCAGCAGACACTGAAGAAATGATATAGCAGGTAGGCATCAAACATGTAGAAGAGACTTAAATGTTTATTTTTTGCCCAATTTATATAAACCCTCGTCATGATTCATATCGTCTAAATAATACTAACTGCATCACTAGGATAGGTTCATAATTAGTATTACGCTTCCTACTTCCATTATATCTACAAACTATTGCTCTTCTTATTTTCTGCACACATTGTTATACTTGGGGCTCACTGTATATTACATACTAGGGATTTTTTAGGCTGCAGGGGCCGTTGTTCTTTTCCCCATGGGAGATATTGCATGTGTTATGTTGCACTTATTGTGTGATAATGATTATTTGCTGGATATGTTATTGCAGATTTACATGGCTTTGAATGTGTTGTGAACATGGGTCAGAATGATTCTCGCTGTGGCATAACTTGAAGCTCATGGGCCCTGATGCAAAAGCTCCAACGGGGCCCCTAGTTATTGCAAATCTTCAATAGTAATGGTCTTTTCACATGGGCCAAAGGGACCTTTGAGGCCCCTCGGCTCCAGGGCCCGCGTGCTATTGCAACCCCTGCACCTATAGTTACTCCCCTGGATTGTAGATGTGACATCTATTTTGTCATCATATTGGGGAGAAATCAAGTATCATGGTCAAATTGGCATATTGCTATCACTTAGCCAGCGTAGGAATTCAGGAGAGGCAAAGACGGCTAGTCACCCATGTGGGAGTAGAGAAATAGGTAGAATAAATAGGTCATATTCCCTATTTAACCCCTTCATGGTGCGACCCTTTTCTGTTTTTGCACTTTTGTTTTTTACTCCTCTTCTTACCAGAGCCATAACTTTTTACATTTTCTGTCAATATGGCCGTGTAAGGGCTTGTTTTTGCGGGACAAGTTGTACTTTTGAACGACACCATTGGTTGTACTGGAAAACAGGAAAAAATTCCAAGTGTGGTGAAATTGCAAAAAAAATTAAATTCCACAGTTGTTTTCTGGGTTTTTCTTTTACCATGCTCACTAAATGCTGAAACTGACCTGCCTTTATGATTCTCCAGGTCATTATGAGTTTGTAGATACTAAACATGTATAGTTTTTTTTTTTTATTTAAATGGTAAAAAAATCTAAAGTTTGTTAAAAAAAAAAAAAAAAGTCACCATTTTCTGAGACCCGTAGCGTCTCCATTTTTCGGCTTCTGGGGCTGGGTGAGGGCTTATTTTTTGCTCACCGAGCTGATGTTTTTATTGATACCATTTTGGGGTAAACCTTGGGGAGACTAGAAGCTGCAATCATCCGATCGCCTGTGCTACACATAGCGCTGTATGTAGCAAAAATGTTCACTTGCATCCCTGCAATGACAACTGTAGGGGTCTCCTGCAGACACCGGGTTGTCATGCCAACCCATCGACGATGCGCAGTCATGTGACATGGGCGCCGATGGGCGGGTCTTGTGACGCTCTTCCAGCGGAGCCGTCTTAAATGCCGCTGTCAGAGATTGACAGCGGCATTTAACATGTTAATAATCACGAGAGAATCGCGATTCCACCCACGGCTGTTAGGAGCACATGACAGCTGATCAGATCCGCTGTCAAGTCCCCGGAAAGGTGCGGGCTCATCGTCGGAGCCTGCATCTAAGGCGAAGACACGTCATGCGCCGTATATGTACGGCGCATGTCATGAAAGGGTTAACAGGACAGGCTTAGCCTTTGGTGTGACCTACTGATAATATTATTTAGAATCTGATAACTGTGACCGAATTGTTGGCCAAATGATGCTTCAGTTGATCATTTGGCCGACAACCATCTTGGCCGTCTCTCCCATACACGGAAGCGCTCACTTGGCCGAGTGCTCCTGTGTTCTCTATGAGAGAAACTGACAAACATCTCTGTCAGCAGCTTATCTCAGAGAGAATGAAGTGATCGGCAGTCCAAAATTGTATATGCCCAAATAATATCTTCCCTGACCAGTTGATTGGCGCGCCAATATGACGCGCCACATGGGCCCTGGGGTACTTGGTGCCGGGCTGGTCGTTGCTAGGGGAGATGTCATAGTGGCGGTGACCTGGTCCGTGACCCAGGGTGGTCAATAAAAGGGGATATTTACAGGGGATTTATAGTTTTTATATAATGTTCGTGACGCCACCTGTGGTATGTGGCTAAAGGGAGCCGCCGCTGCGGAGCAGGTCCTCTGGAGCTGATGTTAGTGCAGCAGAGTTGGTTCAGCTCTCCACAGGCAGAGCTTAGCTCCAGGGTAGGAAATGGTGATGTTGTACACTGTGTTCCAAATTATTATGCAAATAATATTTTCTCAGATTTTCCCAAATTACCTATATGAATTGCAGTCATTGTAATTTTCCAGTCAAATAACTATTAGAGTACAATTGAAAGGTTTTTGTACAAACTGCCTATGATAACAGTATATTTAAAAAAAAATAAAACACTCAAACTGCACTCAAAATGCATGTTCCAAATTATTATGCACAGCAGCGTTTTCAACCTTTTCATTTTAATAAAGAACAAAAAAATGGTCATTTTTGAAATTATAAGCATTAGCAGGTTATTACAAACTGAAATCAAACAGTTTTCAACTCAAAACTTTATTCTAGGTGATGTTACATTTGCACATAGGACCCCTTGTTCGAAAGGAGCTTTTGAACTCTCTCGTCCATTGAATTTGTCAGGTTTTGGCTGGTTTCTGCTTCAATTGTTTTGTATGAGGACAGAATACCCTCCCAGAGCTGTTGCTTAGATGTGAACTGCCTCCCGCCATCATAGACACTCCTTTTGATGATGCTCCAGAGGTTCTCAATGGGGTTGAGGTCAGGGGAGCATGGGGGCCACACCATAAGTTTGTCCCCTTTTATGCCCATAGCAGCCAGAGATGCAGATGTGTTATGTGCAGCATGAGACGGGGCATTATCATGCATGAAAATGATCTTGCTGCGGAATGCACGGTTCTTCTTCTTGAACCATGGCAGGAAATGCTGTTTGAGAAACTCAACATACATTATGGAGTTCATCTTTACCCCTTCAGGGATCCTAAAGGGGCCGACAATCTCTCTTCCCATGATTCCCGCGCAAAACATTACTCCACCTCCTCCTTGTTGGCGCCATAGCCGTATTTGCATGGGGTGTCCATCAACCAGCCATCCTCCTCCTCCACTCCATCCATCTGGACCATTGAGCGTTGCACAGCACTCATCGGTGAACAAAACAGTTTTGAAGTCAGTCTTCATATATTGTTTGGCCCACTGGAGCCGTTTCTGCTTGTGTGCAGTGGATAGAGGAGGTCGACAGGTTGGCTTACGCACAGCTGCAAACCTCTGAAGGACCCTGCATCTTGTTGTTCGGGGGACGTTGGAGGCACCAGCTGCTTCAAAAACTTGTCTGCTGCTATGACAAGGCTTTTTTGCCACTGCTCTTTTAACCTGACGTAATTGCCTGTAGGAAAGTCCTCAATTTTCCCTTATCAGCACGCACACGTGTGTACTGTGAATCAGCTACATACTTCTTGATTGTGAGATGATCACGATGAAGTGTCTTGGCAATGTTGATTGTAGTCATGCCTTGACCTAAACGCTCCACAATTTGTTGCTTCTCAGCAGCCGACACATCCTTTTTCTTTCCCATTTTGGCAGAAAATGTAGGCTGCTTAATAATGTGGGACAGCCTTCTTAAGTAGTCTTGCCTTTCATTGGACACACCTGCCAAACTAATTAGCACAAGTGTCTGCTATTGCTTACAGTGATTTAAAGAGCCCCGACACACATCACCATCAATGAGTTTAACTGACAAACAAAAAAATTCTTACTTTATCACCCCTAAACACTTTTGCTGTGAAGTGTAGTGCAGGGAATGATGGCGCAGTAATAAGTCGCAGAGACAGTGGGGTGCCGTCTTCCGGATTTACTCACAGTTCTCACTTTGCTCCTGGTTACAACTGCAGATCATAACTTCCCACGTTGTCCTGTGCTTACTCAGGGAGGGGTACAGCAAACCCTCAGGTACCTCCTGAGTACATAACAGGACCCCCTTCTGTGTGTTCCTTCTGGCTGTCTTCCTACACCTCACACCCAGTGTCGCAATCCAGTGACCGCGGACCTTGTCGGGTGACGTTTTCTCTGTCCCCTGGGTCCTCTATGGCCACCTTTTCGGTGAAATAGATGTGGCTTTTGGCTGCAGCACTTGAAATGCTGCACCCTCCGGTTACCTAGTTGAATATTGCAATTCTCACTAGTTAGGGGCCGGTCCCCTCTGCGACCCGCTCTCTCCACCGCCTGGTAGATTTGGGTGTACGGGTGGCCTCCAGCACTGCTCATACCCCTGGGATCCTTTCTTCACTCCTGGAGCCTTCCCTCTGCTCCCGTTCCTTCCTCTTCTCCTTCTCCTGGGCCTCCTCACTAGGCCCTCCTCCTGAGCAGAGCTCCTGCTCTGACTCTCTCTCTGACTCAACCCCCTCAGAACTTCACTCACTCTAGAATGTTCCACCCTCTCTTTCATATTGCTCCTTACTGTGCTCCCCTGAACTGCTTCCTCTACCCACACCCACTACATGGTTCCCCCTACTTTGGTTCCCCCAACTCCAGCCAGGGACAGGGCTCAGCAGAGGAGCAGCGCATTTTGCCCCTCCTGCTGGTCTGTAGTAGTGTAGTGTTGAATGCAGGTGTTAGGATTCCGGGCTGTACTCCTTCCTTACCTGAGAGTGAGATACCACACCTCTGGGTGAGATGCAGTACCTCTGTGGCGACTGAACCCGCAGGGGCGCCACACATACATATGACGCTCCCACTGGGCCGTGGGGTACCCGGTGCCGGGCTGGTAGATGCTGGGGGATGTTACAGTGGCAGTGACCCGGTCCGTGACCCAGGGCGGTCAATAAAAAGGGTTATTGATTGGGGATTTATAGTGATTGTATAAAGTACGTGACGCCACCTGTGGTATGCGGCTAAGGGAGCCGCTGCTGCGGAGCAGGTCCTCTGGAGCTGATGTGAGTGCAGCAGGGATGGTGTAGCTCTCCACAGGTAGAACTCAGCTCCAGGGCAGTGTAGATGTTATAGGTTATGCTGGGCGTTGTAGTACAGGGGTTGATGGCGCAGCAATAATCACAGAGACAGTGGGGTGCAGTCTTCCGAGTTTACTTACAGTTGATAAGTTCCTCCGGTTACAGGGTCCGGACTACAACCTCCCACATCGTGCTGCGTTCACCAGGCAGGGGTTCAGCAATCCCTCAGGTGATTCAAGAGTGTCTGACAGGACCCCTTTCTATGTGCCTTCCTCAGTCGTCTTCCTGCGCTGGCTCTCGCCCTCCTGCCCTGTGCCTCGCAACCAGTGTCCCAATCCGGTAGCCTCGGGTCTTGTCGGGCGACCTGCTGTCCCCTGGACCCTCTGTGGCCACCTTTTCGGCGACATAGTTGCGGATGTGGCCACTGCACCTTGCAAGTACAGCAGCCTCCGGTCCCTAGCTGAGCCTTGTAGTTCTCCACTAGTTTAGGGGTCGGTCCCCTCTGCGGCTCGATCCCTCCACCGCCTGGCAGATTCGGGCGTACGGGTGGCCTCCAGCACTGCCCGTACCCCTGGGATCCCTTCTGTTCCTGGAGCCTTTCTCCTGCTCCCTCTCCTCTCTCAGTCCTGGGCCTCTCACTAGGCCCGCCTCCGAAGCAGAGCTCCTGCAGAGCCTCTGCTCCACACACTCTCCTCCTCTGACTGGCTTGTCTTTCTAAGATGGTTCCCTCTTTTATATCACTCCCTCACCAGTGCTCCCCTGATCTACGTCCTCCACTCACACCCACTACATGGTTCCCCCTCGCTAGGTTCCCCACCACTCCAGCCAGGGACTGTGCACTCCCGTAGGAGCAATCTCGCCCTGCCCTACTGAAGTGGATGTGTTGGATGCAGGTGTTAGGGTCCCGGGCTGTACTCCTTCCTTACCTGAGAGTGAGATACCACACCTCTGGGTGAGATGCAGTACCTCTGTGGCGACTGAACCCTCAGGGGCACCACACATATTAGAGTGTAAGGCATACTTATTGATATGAATGCGTCGACCGACTTTAGACTTATGTATGGGGGACTGAAAGCTGCATTTACACCTAAAATACAGCTTTCAGTCCCTTCTAAAGAGGCAGCCAATCACACACAATAAACAAGCTAAATGCTCATTTATCGGGTGAAATGATCTAGATGTAATGATGCAGATAGTGAGGATGCAGGGATAGTTAACCAAAGCTATTTATTTTCCTACCACAGAAAGAACGTTTAACTATAGGAACACATGGTGATGCAGGTATATGGAGACAACTAACACAATCTTAGCAGTAATGACAATAAAAGCAGTGTAATAAATGCAATATCTTACTCTATGTTCTATCTGCGTGCAGTCTCATTTCACAGTTAAACGACTATTAATGTCTTTAGCTCAAAGAGCGTCACTGCCAGCGCCAGGCTTGTAGCTGTAATATGCGCTTCAAGCGCCTTTGATTGTTATACTGGCACTAACGGGGGACACCGGTACTTTCCGCTAAGCCACAAGTGCCTCATATGTGAGTCACTTAGTGGGTTCTTCACACTGGCCACCCTCGTTCGTTTCTGAAGTGCAGCCCACACCCTGTACCGTTCGTCTACGCTTGAATTAAAGGCCTGGTTCACTTGGGTCTTCTCGTCAGCACGGCAGACGTCCTGCTTCATCCAATGACCACCGTCTGATCTTCGGTGCTTGACCTGCGGCATCTTGACTGGTGAAGACTGGGGTTTGGGTCTTGACCAACCGAATCTGGGCTTAAATCAGCCATTATCTGCTGTGAAAAATCCGAGCTCGGCATATGAGCCTGCATTAAAGTCAGGGACATGACCTTTGAAGTACATTAACGTCATAGGTCGTGAAGGGGTTAATGTCATTACCTAATCTCTTTTCTAATATACATTACTTAAAAAATCCCTATTGTTCACTAGACTATCTGACTCCTTTTTTTTATTTTTTTTTTTATCTTCTTCCTGTTTCACGTTGCTTCGTTTGAGAACCCCAAGTGCATACTGGGATTTACAAACAAACCATCATCAGGGAGCAGAGGCTGCCGTCATTGCAGTAGCGCCTGTCCTTTCCCTGAATTAAGAGCCGTCAGTGATGTCCTTTTCAGGGTCTGGGCTAGTTCCTCCTCTACTGAGCATGCGTCTGTTGTCAACATCATCCCACACTGATAACATCACCTCCACCTTCCTGATATAGGGCCACATGGCTCATGTGTTTCGCTGTGACCACTGCACCCTAGTTGCACTCTTGTGAAACAGTGTAAGGCTATGTGCCCATGATGCAGAAATGCTGTGGATTTTTCCTGAGCGTTTCTGCATCTCTCTGGCAGAAAAAACGCATGCGGATTTTACATGCGTTTTTTCTGCCAGGTAGAAGCGTAAGTGAAGCTTTTTTAACATGCGATTTCGCATGCGAGTTGTGAAGCACTTTTCTAAGCGATTTTAGCATCACTTGGAAAAGTGCTTGACAACTTGGTCACACTATAAATCCATGCAAACGGCATGGATTTATATAGTGTGACCAAGTTACGATACTGCAAATGCAGCATCAATAGTAAAAAAAAGAATACAAATGGTGAAAAATAAAAAAAAAACATATACTCACCTGGCCCCTGATCTCCTTCTCCGTTGCGTCCGGTGTCTTCAGCGGCTCGCGGTGGTGTAAAAGGACCTTCCATGACGTCATTTAGTCATGTGACAGGTCACATGACTAAATGACATCATGGAAGGTCCTTTTACCACCGCGAGCAGCCGAAGACACCGGAGAAGGAGACCGGGGGCCATCAGAAGGTGAGTATATGTTTATTTTTTATTTTAATTCTTTTTTAACTACAGGTAGTATGGTACCCGGGACTGAAAGGGAGTCTCCTCTTCTCCAGACACAGGTACCATCTGCGCATTGAACCGCATAATATCCGCATGTGCACATGTAGTCATGCGGATGTTATGCGGTCCAATACAAGTCAATGGTGGCTAAAACGCCGCGATTCCGCAAAATTAATGGTAGTGCTGCGGATTTTTCCGCAATGATAATCTGCAGCGGAAATTTCCCAGCATGTGCTCAGCAAATGCGGATTATCATTGGGGAACATTGCAGACCTTCTACCAAGCGTTTTTTAAGCGTTTCCACGGCGGAATTGCTGCTACGGAAGTGCTTAAAAAACATTGTGGGCATCGTGGGCACGCAGCCTAAGGGGGCTCTCTCTAGCTACCACCTCTCTAACATGCTGTAGCCTTGCTGACCATGCATTCGTTCACAGATAATCTCCAGGTCTGGCTGACACAACTGACACCTTTACAAAATCATCACTATCCCGGAGTCAGTATGAAAAAGGTCCTGAGCTCAATGCTCCCACACATTATTCACATCTTTAAATTTGCTATGACTGAGATAGCTGCTGCTAGTGCCCTTACTACAGTGCCTGACAGAGCCAACCAACAAAACTAGGCTTTTGTTACACGCACGACACTAGGTTCAAATAGGGCGAGACGGGTTTCATAAATTCATTGGAATCTTGGGGGAACCGTTACTCAGGGCAACCATAGGCTGCAGCTTCTCTCAGGCACATGATAGATTCAGTTGCTGACCAGACACATCTGACAAGAGTCTTGTTCAACAGTTTAACAGTGGAATTTAATCTGAAGCATGGCCAGTGCAGTTCAGGGATATTACAGCAACAATCTTCATTACAGCACAGTCTCATAAAGCAGGCACAGGAACCTCAGTCTCTTCAGTAGCATAATTCAGCACAAATTAGATCTCTTGGCAACACACTTCTATACGTAAACAGCAGGCTTTTCCTTCACAAGGACTCACTAGTACACAACATTCTTTATTCTGCATGGAGATGGAGGGGGGAGGGTTTGATGAGGAAGATGATCTCTGTGACACAATTCCTTCCATTCCTTATCTTCCTGCCTGATGGTAGATTTCCTGAACTAACAGTGCAAGGTATCTGACCTGTGTTGAGTTTCACCCTAGACTTGAATCCTGTTCTCTTTCCTGCACTTCTGTGAGATACAGATCACATACCACTTCTCCCTTTGGCTGCAGCCAGAATAGTAAACAAGTTCCCCACAATCCCCCTGGGGCTCTGCTAACCACTCCCTGTCTCTTGTGACTGTGTTAACTCTTATAGTTGCTGGATCCTTTTGAAGCAACAGCACTATTTCTGCATGTCACACTTTCCCTTCTTTTTTAATGTCGTTCTCGATATTCGTTTTAATTGGTCAAGCTGACCAATTCTGAGACAGTGCTAAAAGTTGAATAACTTTATATACAAATTGGCATTGTCATATTGGCATAAAATTTACAAACATCAATAACAACCTGTTCTTACGACCTTTTGCTTGTAGAACTCCTGAAAGAAATACACAATTAAAACAATCAGCATCTCTTCCGCTGGAGGTTTTCATACGTCTTCAACCAGCTCTCTCTCTCACTAGGCCAAAACAAGTCTTTCCACCAGGTAACATTGTCCATAATGTCTCTCGGTGGTGAATACCACTCAAGTGAGCTTACCTGGTCCGTAGGCAGAAATACCTGTTTCCAATGGACAGTCCTTGGCACTTGACTCGGTTCACCGAGTGTCTCATATGTCAGCATCACAGGCCTCCTCACTTCTCGAGTCGACATCCTCCTGGTAGGTTGTTCCTCAGATACCACGGGTTCCTCGGTTGCAGGAGTTTCTTCTGCCACACTCATTTCTCGAACTTCCTCAAATGATCTTGGAACTGCCTCTGTAAGTTACTGTACTTCTCTTGAATCGTTCGTTTCCACCTGGTCTGGTAATTCTGCTACTCCTAAGTGTCGATCGGTCTCTTCAGTGAACGGTGTTAGATCATCAAATCTGAATTGGACTATATCTGTACTCCTTGGTACAAACTCTGGAGCCTGGGGACTTACTTCACTCTCCTGAGGATGGTACATCCCTCTCCTTGCCGGTCCGAGAAATACAACGGTGTGTTCTTCTTCATGTGAACTTTCAAGATCACTATCCATCTTCGGAGCTTCAGTCTGTGGTGGTCCCTTAGTCGATCTCGGACGATGTTGTTCTACTTCTGGAAAGTCTTGTTGTGGTGGGAGATAATCACAGGGTAGTAGTAAATTCCGATGGACTATTCTGGTTTCCAATCGGATTTCATACACTGGACTGTCATCGGCTTTCCTCCTTACGACCACATACACCTTGTCTTCCCAGTACAAACAAAGTTTTCCCGGACCGCCTTTTGTTCTTGACTAGCACACGGCTTCCCAGTGCCAATTCTGCTCCATAACATTTTCAGTCATAGTACTCCTTGCTCTTGCTCTGTCCTTGCGTAACCACTTTGGACGCTATGTTGTATCCCTCTGCCATCCGTTCCTTCCATTTCCGAACAAACTCTGGATATGTTCTGTAAGTCTCTGATACTGGAGTATCGAACATGATGTCGATTGACAGTCTTGGCGATTGACCGTACAATAGAAAGAAGGGTGAGTAACCCATTGCATTGCTCTTTGTACAGTTATAGGCATGTACCACTTTTGACAGAGAACTATTCCAGTCTTTCTTCTCGTCAGCTGTTAAAGTGCGCAACATCGACAATAATGTCCTACTAAAACGTTTCACTTGTCCATTACCCTCTGGGTGATAGGGCATTATGTGGGATCTCTGAATCCTACAGTACTTTCCTATCTTGGCAAAGATCTGGTTCTCAAATTCTCTTCCTTGGTCATGGTGTAACCTCGTAGGGAACCCAAACCTCAAAGCAAAATCATTGAAGATCTTCTCTGCTGCTGTTCGACCCGCTTTATTGGTGGTGACATATGCTTGAGCAAATCAAGTAAAATGGTCCATCACCACCAAGATGTATTCGTCACCACCCTTGCACGTCTCGAGATGTAGAAAGTCTATTGAGACCATCTCAAACGGATACGTAGTTTGGATGTTGCCCATAGGTGCCCGGGTTGATGTGTTGGGACGTTTATCTTTCAGACCCCCACACTCCCTGGTCACGTATCTCTCAATATCTCACTGCATGTACGGCCAGAAGAAACGTTCACGGATCAAGTTTGTTGTCCTTTCCACTCCCAGGTGTCCCATGTTTTCATGGAGTTCTTTTAAGACCAATCTACGAAATACTCTGGGTAGTACCAACTGCCGGTTTTGACCTCCTTTACGATACAGGATACCGTCTTCACTGAGGTAGAGCTTCATCCATTCTTTAACTAAAACAGATACTGCTGGTGACTCATTATCTCTCTCCCATTTACTTGGAAACCAATTTTGGTCCACATAAAGTAGTATTCTACCATTTATCTGATCTTCCCGTTGTGCTCTATGGATTTTTCCTTTTGGTAGTCGTTGAATAGACAGGGGGTAATCTTGTTCTCTCGCTTTTATGGTGGTTTCCACCGTCAACGGACACCACAATGGTGTGTTGTCCTTTTGATAAGCTTGTACTGCTTGGGCAGTGCTCTCAATTGCTTCCAAACTGACTTCCTCTGAGCTTTCTTGCATGAACTGATCAGGCTCTAGTGGGATTTTCCACAATCTGTCAGCATCCGCCTTGCATTTTCCTGGCCTGTACTTGATGCTGAAATTGAAGTCAGCTAGTTCAGCGACTCATCTCTGACCTGTTGCATTCAGTTTGGCTGTAGTGAGGACATAGGTCAAAGGGTTGTTGTCAGTGTATACCTCAAACTCTTTGCTGTAGTAGAGATAATCTCTAAATGGTTCACAGATAGTCCATTTCAACTCCAGGAACTTCAATTTTCCGGAATGTAGATGGTAATTCTTCTCGGCGTCTGTCAACGTTCTAGAACCTTAACCTTAACCTTTTCTATCTTGATGCTGATACAGGGCAGCTCCCAGTCCAACTTGAGAAACGTCACAATGAAGAACAAACGGTAAGTTGAAATCAGGATATCCCAAGATGGGTGGTTTTACCAGGTAGTCTACTAGTTCTTCCAATACCTCCTGGTGGTCTGCTGTCCAGAGAATGGGCTTTTGGGATGAAACGGCGTTGCTTCTTTTAAGCCCAGTTCTACCCGCATTCTTCTTTTTCTCCGTGGGTGTTGTTGACTCTGTCGCCCCCCCCCCACCAAGAGGAGGTATAGTGGGGCGGCAATCCTGGAGAAGTTCCGAACGTAAGTACGACAGTAGGAGGGGAATAATAATATCTACCTCAACTCCCCGACAGTTGAGGGCCGCTTGTCTTTTAAGGCCGGTACCAGAGCGATTTCTGCTGGGTCTATGGTATATTCTTCTCCGGACACAATTTTCCCTAGAAATCGGACTTGCCTTTTGAACAGTTCACACTTCTTTGGGGGTCAACTTAACTCCATATTGTTGACTTGATATCGTTGTAATACGGTCCTCACGTGTTCAACATGCTCCCAGAAAGTTTTTCTGTGTACCACATTGTCATCCAAGTACAGCTGGAAGATATTATCCCTCAATCCTTCTAAATATGTCTCCATGCTCCTCTGGAATTTTTCTGGAGCTGAACTGAGCCCAAACGGTATGCAGATCCACTCGTATATCCCGCATGGTGTGATGAATGCTGTCAAAGGTCTACTGGACTCTTCAACAAACCCTTGATGGTATGCTTTACCCTGATCGAGGACAGAGAACCAGGTACTTCCTGATAGGTTATCCAGCATATCTTGAATCTGTGGTATCGGGTGCTGATCAGGTACTGACTTTCGGTTTAGTTCCCGGTAATCACAGCAGAGTCTCAACGTACCGTCCTTCTTCCTAACACAAAGAATAGGAGAGGAATAAGACGGCTTTTACTTTTGGACCCAAACTCTGTTGATTAGATCTTGTAAATACTCTTTCACTTCACGGTGTAATGGTTTTGGCACAGACATGTAACTTCTGGTTACTGGGGTCATGTCTTTCAAATTGATTTCCAACTGCACCAACGGGATACCGCCTATATCAGAGTCATCTTTGGAGAATGCATGACACTCTTCTCTCAGCATCTGTTTTGCTACCGCTCTATCTTCAGCACACAAGTGTTCTAGGGGTACTGGGGGATCCCAGGACCCCGAGGTGGGTCGTGCAATTTCCTCCCCTGGTCAACTCCTGTTCCTTGGTGGGGAGACTGAATTCATGGTAGACCCGTGGGCGGGTCTCACACTGGCTGAATATACAGTTTTAACGGTTTCAATGTGACCTAACACAGTCTTTGGATCCCTTGTTTCGTAGTATTCATCACCGGTACTTTCACTCGAGTAAACCCACCAGTAGGAATGGTAAGCACAGTCTCACCTTGAACTAGGCCTTCCGGAAGTTCTGATGAGTCTTTTGGCATGAACAGTCTTTTCTGAACTTTTCTTACCAGTTCTACCTGGACTCCACACCTCACCCCCACCATTTGGTTTGCAGGAATGATGTTTGGGCGCCAGCCTACCTTGACTTCTTTTAGGTTCATTGTATTCTGTGCTTTCTTTACTCTATGAATCACATTTTCCACCACGACATTGGGTATGGCAAGCAATGTGACAGTTGCATCCACCACCAGCGTCACTGACTTGTGTTTCATGATGACCTCACTGATTACATTATAACCCAGGATAGGATCCTCTTCCACGTTCTGATCACTGGTCACGAGAAAAGGTACCAAAAGCTCAATGGTGTTGCTGTTGTTCGTGGCCCTCAGTTGGAAAGTCACTTCCACCCAGCCTATGAAAGGGACTTCGGTCAGGTTGACTGCTTTGCCGTGGAGTTCCACTGGTCCTAAGAGTTTGAAGGCACGTATGTGGCAGGTAGCGCCTTCTCCATTCTTCATTTAAAAGGCTCGCTTGGGCTCCTGTGTCCCACAGTGCTGTTATCAGGAGTCCATCTAGCTGGCACTATATAAAGCATCTTTCGCTGATTAGGCCGATGATGCTATCTTTACTGACCGAGGAATCCTCCTCCCAGGAGTTCATCATTTGACCTCCACACTGGGCATTAAGTAACTGATGCCCCTGTCTCTCTTGCAGCTGTTGTAGACGGAAACACACTTGGGGATAGTAATAACGCAGCTGTTTTAGCTCATATGCCGTTCTGGGGTTTGGTGAGATTTGGATTTGCTTCTGGGACCTCCTCTGTGTCGTGGTTACCAGTCGCCCCTCTCTGGCAACCTCCTGTCTTTTAACCCAAAAGACCATGACCATTGGCATTCCTTGGCATAATGTCCTTCCTCACCACATCTTAGTCAGTGTACACATACCGTACTCTGATTTGATGAACGGCACGCTTCACAAGCCGGGTATCTTCTGTTTTGGAACCCACTCCTGGGTCTGAGGGATGCAGGTTCTGTTCTGGAATGAATCAACTTTTTCATCTCAATCAACTCAGCTCGCAGTTCTCCTATTACTTCTTCCCAGTCAGCGCTGGCGGTCCTCTCTTTTGTTGGTGCTTTAAGGTTCCCTCTCGGAGGTGGCACTGGAGGGTCTCCATGATTATCTTCAGACTGGCCACTGGGGGTCTCCAACCTCAGCTGACTCATTTTGGTGATTTAGAAGCTAATTTAAAAAAACATCACAGTATAAGATAATGCCTTATCAACACCAGGTCTGATTACCAAGGCATTGCAGGATGCAGCAAGCCTCCATGATAAAGGCCGGGGCAGCACATGTGCAAAATACTGAGGCAGACAGCCACTCACTAACCTACCAATTCATGGAGGGGGTGACTGTGTAGTATTATACATGCACACCGATGGAGTTTGCATAGGGCACCAATCACTCAGATATGTGTGATGCACAGTGTCTGGCTTGCAGCCTATTGATGACGCCCATACTATTAGATCAGGGGGGCTGCCCAGCACTATATACGTGCACCCCCACAGGACAGACGCCCCAATTTACCCAGCCAACACTAAAGAGGCCTGGCTGCATCCTGCACAAAAATGTGTAAAAAAGATGAAAAATAGTGTATAAGATAAATACACCACATGAGGTAAGGGTCGATATTTTGACCAAAATACGCAAGCTCGCAACCCAGCATCAAGGGTCCCCATACTTGCGAGTCCTAACATTAAACATTAAAAATACGCAAGCTCCATCGGTGTGCGTGTGCACGTATAATACTACACAGCCACCCCCTCCATGTAATCTGACCTGGTGTTGGTAAGGAATTTGTCTTTTACTGTGATATTTTTTGATTTAGGAGCAGAGCCTTTCTTTATCTTTTGTTCGCTCTCTGACTCCAAACTAGCTGCCTCATTCATTTGTTCAATTAGGATTTTGTCCAGAATGCCAGGATCTTCTAGGTACTGTTTCAGCTGCGACTTGATGTATGTACTGATTAACCCTGTTCCCAATGATCTCAAGAACTTCTTCTGGACTAGTCCAGCATCAAACCTCTCGTCCGCTTCTACATCTCTGGATGCAAACAACAGTCTATCCTTCAGTTCAATTTCTCTGCACAAGAAACTTTGGGGTGATTCATTATTTTTCTGTGAGAGGTTAATGAGTCGGTGGAACAATTCTGAAGTACTCTCTTCTTTATAGTGCCCTTTTAAAATCATCTTCAGTTGTTGCAAGGTCAATTGACTCTTCATTTCTAGCATACTACAGAGGTTCATTCCTGGGCTGATCACTTCACCACCCCCTCAACGATTTCATCTGGCTGGTAGCCTTTCTGTAAGCCTGCATCAATCTGGTGAAACAAGTTCATATAAGACAGTTTCTCTTTCTGTTCACACTCTCCAATCTTTCCCAGGATCTTGAATTCTTTACTTATGGTGATTTGTGGTGTTAGAGAGGACTGTCTTCCTGATTTATCTAACCCGAGCAGGTTAAAGGTTCTGTCTGAGTCTGTCACCCGTTAAGAGATTTTGGTCGATTCCTGCAGGGCTGTTGTTAGGGTTTTGAGTTGTTCTTTCAATTCCCGTAGTTCAGTCTGCGGACAGAGATTCCCGCTTTTGGTAATTGGTGCCGTCCCTCCATCCTCCAACTTCAACCTGGTTAGAAACTGTGTTAGCTCCTGGAGGCATGTCCCCATGACGTCTTCAGCTTCTTTCTCCCCCAGCTCATCCATTTTTGCATTAATGGCAGCTAACAGTTGCCTGCGGTTGTGTGCTTTAGAAATCTGTTCTTCTGACATCTTTATATGCTACTGTTCTTAATTCTTCGCAGGTTAACTGAAGAAACCGCTCACTAATTCTGTCTATTTGTATTTCAACATCCATTGCTGCTAGTGAGTTTTCTTTAGGGATGGTCCCCTTTAAGTGGTGTAGCAGAGTTAAGTTGAGGTGCTGTGCTGCTGTATTTTTCCAGACATTTTTCCTCTTCTCCCTCTAGACATTAATCCCCGCTCAGTCCTCCCCATATGGGCCACCAATGTTACACGCACACCGCTAGGTTCAGATAGGGCGAGACGGGTTTCATAAATTCATTGGAATCCTGGAGGAACTGTTACTCAGGATGACCATAGGCTGCAGCTTCTCTCAGGCACATGATAGATTCAGTTGCTGACCAGACACATCTGACAAGAGTCTTTTTCAACAGTTTAACAGTGGGATTTAATCTTAAGCACGGCCAGTGCAGTTCAGGGATATTACAGCAACAATCTTCATTACAGCACAGTCTCATAAAGCAGGCACATGAGTTCATATCACAGCTACTGATGATGACTAAACAGCTCTGACTGTTTACTTATGTTAACCTATCTAGGGAATGCAGAGTGGAGGATAATTACCATGTCTTTCCTAGAGGCTCAGATGATCCTGGCTGTGGATGCTCATGTGATGCTGTGCTGATGCATCATGGTACTGATAGCAAAGTATACAAGAAAAACTTCTTTGTGAAATCCGAGGCTAAAGAGAAGCAAAGATGGGGCTTAACTGCAGGAAACTGAGTAAATTT
Organism: Phyllobates terribilis; assembly: GCF_046119375.1. Classification (NCBI taxonomy): domain Eukaryota; kingdom Metazoa; phylum Chordata; class Amphibia; order Anura; family Dendrobatidae; genus Phyllobates; species Phyllobates terribilis. The sequence goes on from NW_027364882.1 coordinate 106,491, forward strand.
TATATAAAAGAATTGCAGAGTGTGATAAACTTGGTGAGGGGTATAGTAGCTGGATTGCGTCTTTCATCATGAATTTTTTTTTTTAATTCCAGACATGCTTTATTATCAATACCAATTTAACACTTCTGAAGACATTACAGAAAGAAGACATCAGAAATCAATACAGAGATGGATTTCGTACAGATGGCGGCATTTGATGAGGCATGTTGGCCAATGAAGTTGATATGGGAAAGAATTAACCATGCATTTACATCAGATTCTCCCCGAAGTCATTTGGGTTCCAAAAAGGAGAATATATATGGGTTTTTAGCTCGAACAATGAAAAATATTCTGTGGTCTGGGACACTTTTTGCTCATACTGGAAAGTGAAAACTCCATTCGGCCCTGTTTTACATTTCATTGGACCTCTGTTTATTGATGGAACAAGTAAAGGATTATATGTACCACCATCACTTACTGTCATTGTATCAGATACACATATTTTAATGCCTGCTCGAGCTTCAATGGTGGATGAAAACATTTTAAAAATTTCCCGTTTTGTTATAAACTCTATATAATACAGTGATGTATATGATAAACACATTTGATTTATAAAGGTGTTTTACTTTATATATACTTTGTTGCAAATTTACATTTTCCCCTACAGGTGTTCATATCTCTTATGTAGGTATCTCATGTTAGAAAAAAAATAGTTAATAGGAGTTATATGCATTTACATGTTGTTATAAACATCAATTATGCAGTCATTTTCTTCATTTAAATATATAGTATGGCACCCTCTTGTGTTCAAAGTGTATATCAATGTGCAGGCGCAGTTAATGTGCTTAGTGCTGCTGGACATGCATGCTCGGTCTCTCTCCTCTGTTTACTGTAGACAAGCCAATAGCTGTCTGCAATGGTTCTCAGGTAAAAAGCCGAGCTTTAGCAATAGCCAGGGGCGTACATAGAAATCATGGGGCCCCATAGCAGAAATTCTAATTGGGTCCACCCTCCCAAAAAAAAAATAATTGTCAGCGTCACAGAAGACCATATCTCACAACTTTTCAGCCTTTGTATAGTCATTTTCCTCCTGCTGAAGTCTTAGATTCCTCTTTCAGTGCCCCCATAAAGTATAATGCCAACAAAAGTGCCCACCAAACACAATATGATACCCCCACAGTGAATTCCTCCACATTAGCCTCCACATGCACAGTATAATGACTCAACTGTACCCCACCTCAATTCCTAAGGTAAAGTATGGTGACCCTAACACAGTATAATCCCCCAACTGTGGCCCTCACACAGCCCTCCATGCAGGATAATGGGTCTACATACAGTTTAATTGCCCCATACTATATAATGGCCCTCCAAACAGTAAACAGTATAATGGCCCCCACACAGCCCTCCACACAGTATGATGGACCCCATGCAAACCTTCATGCTGTATACTTTCTTGCATACAGTATAATGGCCCCCCACATAGCCCTCCAAATATTAAAATGGTCCCCCACATAGTCTTCCATATAATGTAATGCGACCCCTCATAATCCTCCATATAGTGGGATGTATTAACAGAAGCATACAGTCTAGATCACGTGAAGTCATTATCGGTCTTTACTCCTCTTTGGTCAGACCTCATCTGGAATACTGTGTACAGTTTTGGGCACCACATTTTAAAAAAGACATAGACAAACTGGAGCAAGTTCAGAGAAGAGCGACCAGAATGGTGACTGGTCTGCAAACCATGTCCTATGAGGAACGGTTGCAGGATTTGGGAATGTTTAGCTTGCAAAAAAGAAGACTGAGAGGAGACTTAATAGCTGTCTACAAATATCTCAAGGGCTGTCACATTGTAGAAGGATCATCTTTATTCTCATTTGCACAAGGAAAGACTGGAAGCAATGGGATGAAACTAAATGGGAGGAGACACAGATTAGATATTAGAAAAAACTTTTTGACAGTTAGTTTGATTAATGAGTGGAACAGGCTGATACAAGAGGTGGTGAGTTCCCCTTCAATGGACGTCTTCAAACAGAGGCTGGACAGACATCTGTCTGAGATGATTTAGTGAATCCTGCTTTGAGCAGGGGGTTGGACCAGATGACCCAGGAGGTCCCTTCCAACTCTACCATTCTATGATAATGCACCCCCTTAATCCTCTATATAGTATAATGCGCCCCATGATCCTCCATATAGCATAATGCACCCCCCATAATCCTCCATATAGTATAATGCATTCCCCATAGTCCTCCATACATTATAATGCACCCCCATGGTCCTTCATAGAATATAATGCACTCCCCATGGTCTTCCATACAATATAATGCACCCCCCATGGTCTACCATAAAATATAATGCACCCCCATGGTCCTCCATACAATATAATGCACCCCCCATGGTTCTCCATACAATATAATGAACCCCCATTTTCCTCTATACAATATAATGCACTTGCCCTGGTCCTCCATATAATATAATGCACCTGTCATGGTCCTCCATACAGCATCATTTTTGAAACACCATTTTTTTATTGTTAGGAATTTAGAAGGGTTAAAAGTTGACCAGCAATTTCTCAATTTTCAAACAAAATTTACAAAACTATTTTTTTGTAGGGAGCGCATCAGATCTGAAGTGACTATGAGGGGTCTATATGACAAATGACCCAAACGTGACACCATTTTAAAAACTGCACCCCTCAAAGTGCTCAAAGCCACATTCAATAAGTTTATTAACCCTGCAGGTGCTTCACAGGAATTAAAGCAATGTGCAAGGAAAAAAATTAAAATTGAACTTTTTCCCACAAAAATTTCGATTTAGCCCCAAATTTTGCATTTTCACAAGGGTAACAGGAGAAAATGGGCTATATAATTTGTTGTGCAATTTCTCTAACAGCAATCAGAGAGCGGGATCAATGAAATGGGTCCCTGCATTTCTGTCAGTGGAAGCTGTCTGCATGGAGCAGTCACTGTTTGATTTCACACAGTGACCGCTTAAATTCATGATGGACATAGCTCGTCATGATGCGGGAACTGACACTTGCTCATGAAGTGCTATGTTCATCATTCATCGTTAAGGGGTTAAAGGGAAACTGTAAGATCAAAAAACTGGATGAGTTGTAGTTTTTAATGACAACTTTTTACCATATAATGTTCTGTTAAATGGGAAAACAAATCCAAGTGGGGTGAAATGGTGACAAAAATGCAATTTCTTCACTGTTTTTTGGGGATTGTTTTTACAGAAGTCATTCTGCAGCAAAATTTACTTGGTAATATGATTCTCCCAGTCAGTATGATTACAATACCAAACTTTTTATATTTTAAGGGGAAACAGTCATGTAAAAAAAGCTATTAACCTGCAGATATGAGGTTAATCTGCAGGTTAATAGCGTTCTAAAGCTGCCTGGTTCACGCACTGAGAGCCCCGCTGCCAGAAGGGAATTACCTTTATTCTTTGCAGCAGCCTCAGGCTTTCAACCATAGGGGTATGGCTAGTGCAGCTTCAGTCGCTGCTCAGTGCATAATGAGCGATGGCTGTAGCTGCGCCCCGGCACTGTTTGACAGCCAGCTCTAAACCTGAGCTCTAATGTTGAGCCGGCTGTCAGTCAGTGCCAGGGCGTGGTTTCAGCCACCACTCACTATGACGGAAGCTACACCGGCCGCACCAGTATGACTGAAAGCCCGAGGCTGAAGAGAGGAATAAAGTTAATTTCCTCCCGGCTGCAGGGCTCTCAGTGTGGGCACCGGACAGCTTTAGAACGCTATTAACATGCAGAGTTACCCCATATCTGCAGGTTAATAGCATTTTTTTTTAACATGAGAGGTTTATTTTAATAGTTAAGAAAATTCAGAACCTTCTTTAACAAAAAAGGTTATTGTCACTATTTTCTGAGACTGGTAACCTTTTCTATTTATTTTTTTGTCCAAGGAACTGGGTGAAGGCTTATTTAATTGGTTTAATTGTTTTTTATTGTATGTTTGGGGAGAAGCGCAGAAACCAAGAGATGTTTCATTTTTTTGCCTTCCACCATTTAACGTACACTTTAAGTACTTTTATACGTTGAGCCTTTTAGCACAGAAATAATAAGTTTACTCTTGTACTGCAGTGCGTAAGACGTGCCAGTGACTCACTGACACAGCCTGTTACGCCCTGCTTATAGCAGAATCAACAAACCACCGTACTGTGGGGTCATCAGATGACCTTGGGGTACCATGGCAATTATCACCATCAGCGATTAGGATCACGGGGGGGGCGATGGTATCAAACGGAATCTTTAAAACCCCTTTTAACAACTTAGGTGCTGTTGTCGCAATTGACAGTGGAAAGGGGTTAATTGGGCCCGATCGTTTCCAAAACCGGTAGGGGCCGAAGCTGCAGGGTGTCAGTTTTCGTATACAGCTGTCACTCATGAGAATTTTGCTCACTTGCAGGTGCTATACACTTATTCCTAATCGCCGATCAGGAATGAGGCCTCTTTATGACTGATGTTTTAATGTGTATTGGTGGTTTTTAAAGGGAATCTGTCACCACTTTGGAGTTACCAGACCTCTACTATGGGCATACAGAGTATAGAAAAGTAAATCTATACATACCTGTATGGCCCATGGTAGAGGTCTGAATGCAGAGAAATGTAGTTTTATCTCCTTGGTTTTTCACAGGCTTGGTGTCCCCCGGATGCCAAGCTATCTTCGCCCATCTGCTTGTTCTTCCACCAATTCCCCGCCTATGTACATGTTTACCATATTTCCCCCCCTCCCTGCACGTCACAGGGCCCTGTGACATGCGCTTTTTTCCCCCTCACCTCCCGGCGCATGCGCAAAGCGCAGCTCACGGGGAGCGAGCTTTGTTTCCTCCCAGGCCCGTTTGGCTGAGTACAGTGCAGCAGTGTTCTATTGCGCAGGTGCCGGGGAGTCACTGTGAAAGTCTCATTTATACTAACATAAGCCCATCTTTTTATAGGGGTGGCTTGGTTACATAAGAGATTGCATAATGGTTGCATAACTATTTGCATGAGTATTGGTAAGACAATGATTTGGCAGAAATACTGATTTTGTGAGATGATGGATTGTCTTTATGGCACCTGAACTACTGTACGTCTCAAATACCAGCGTAAATAGTTTGTCCTTGGCCGAATAGAAGCCTGGAGTTTCTCATTGTTCCATCTCAAAAGGGAAATTTTATCTTCACTTCAGAAGCCAAACTCCCATCCAGTCAAAGCCAAATATTGCACAATATAGTACAAACAAGGATGAAGTGCAGACATAAGATAACGCCACTAAAGAATATTCAGGAAACAAAAATCAAAATGAAAAGGAAATGTAGCAATTTCTTTCACAATTCCCCTTTTTTATCATCTTGCATACCTTTCTAAAATACCTTCCCTGCCTCACCATCACAGGTCTGCAAGACAACCCTACTACATAAGGTCCAAGGCTAAACCTATGTAAATTATGGGATGATAGTCCTGCACAGCATCTATTCAGATGAATCTTGTTAGTCAGACTTTCTATGCCTATCTACCATTACTCTAACAGTTTAAAACAATGTATCAATATTATAATAAAAGATATATAATTGATTTATAACTGCAAACATTATAGATGATATAGTCCATATGAATTAAAGATTAACCACTGAGTGACCACCAATATGACTTAAAACTGACCTGAGCTATAAGTGAATTTAGCATCCTCCTACGGGTGAAAATGCAGCAGCTGTCGGCTGTACACTATAGCTCACTTTAATTACAAATTCCCTAACGTATCCTCCCCAGTCTGACTTCTTGCCTCTTTTTTTTAAACTTCCAATGGAATTTTGTTTGAGAACTCCCAATGCATGCTGAGATACTCAAATGAGCCCTCATCAGGGGGCAGAGGCTGCAGTCACCTCCGTAGCCTCTGCTGCCTCCCAAAAACAAAGCGGCATCAGCGACGTCTGTTTCAGGGCTGGGCTAGTCCTTACTCTAATGATAATGTGTCGGTTGTAAATTCTGACGTATTCTCACTATGAGCTTCCTGTGCTATATTCTTTTGAATTCACAGTGCGCTCCCTTGCCAGCTTTAGAGAGAAATGACAAGCCAGAAGGAGAGAACAATATAGCAAAGAGAAGCCCAAAAAGGTTATATATAAAAATGCAAAAAGTTTATTTAGAACAATTTAAAAACTGTAGTAGCAGGTCACCAAGAAAATTCCAGGAGACAGTGCAGATAGACCAACGCATTTCAGCTTAGCGCCTTATTCTAGAGAGAAATGACAAGCCAGAAGGAGAGAGCACTCTCAGTAGAAATTGTAAGGAGACCACGAAGCAAGCAATGACTAGCCCATCCCCTGAAACACAGGTCACAGATGACGCTTTGTTAAAAGGTCCGCAGCCTCTGACTCCTGATGTTGTCCCGTGTGAGTATCCCAAAATTCACTGGAATTCTCAAATGAAACATCATTGGTGTTGCACAGCTTCTGGATACCCACAGTTGCGGTAGAAACTTCACAGAGCAGATTACATGGGATAACAAGCTTTTACTTCTCAGAACATGAGGTAAAGGAAAAAATGCGCAGTCACTCAGTACTGCACCAGGAAGTAAGAACAAAACTGAAAGTACAAGAGAGACTTTTTTTTCTTTTACAATACAGTAAACAAGGAAACTTTACACAACATCGCCATCTACTGTCAGATCAGCATAAAGTCCCCCTTCACACAAACAAAGAAGTCCACAACTGTTGCATATACCAACACCCTTTCTCAACAGTAAGGACTTATTCAGTCAAACCTAATTTCTTCATTATTCTCTGATGTTTTTCAGCATTCAATGCCTTTGTGAAAATGTCTGCTGTCATATCTTCAGTTGGACAATATTCTAATTTCAGGATTCCTTGTTCCTGATGGTCCCTCAAGAAATGATACTTCACATCAATGTGCTTGGTTCTTGGGTTAACTCTTTCCATCTGAGCAAGAACAAGACATCCCTGATTGTCCTCATTTATTTTTGTTGGTTCCAACTGTGCTTGTCCTAGGTCTGTTAGCAATTGTCTAAAACCATAGAACTTCTTGACGCGCATGTGCTGCTGCAACATATTCTGCTTCTGTTGATGACAGCATTACTATTGATTGTTTTTTACTAGTCCAACTAATTGGTCCACCTGAGAGAAAGAAAAGATAGCCACTGGTAGATTTTATGTCAGTTGGATCTCCAGCCCAATCCGCATCAACGTATACAGATAAAATGCATTCATCACTTGTAGGCAGTTTCAGTTTAACATTGCTGGTTCATTTCAAATAACTTATTACTCTCTTCACAGCATTCCAATCCGCTTTATTTCGCTTGGACACTTTTCTACTCAGAATTCCTACTTCTGCTGCAATGTCTAGCCTTGTAACAGTCGCTAGATACAGTAATTTTCCTATCGCCATTCTGTACTCTTCATTATTTGGTAACACATTTTTCTCACTACTCATCTCTTTAAGATAATTAGTTTCCATTAGAGACTTTGCTGGTTTTGCATCCTTCAATCCAAATGTTTCGGATATGTCTTGAATCATGTGATTTTGATTAAGTAGGAAACTTCCATCTTCTTCTCTTTCTATTTTCATTCCTAAGTACGGTTTCACATTTCCCAAGTCTTTGATCTCGAAATGTTGATTCAGGATTTTTAGTATGTCCTCTTTATCTCTTTTTCAAAACGAACTAAAATGTCATCAACATATATGAGTACATAGATCCATCTGACCATTAGTCTTTTTGTGTACAGGCAAGGATCAGCTTTGCTTCTTTTAAATTTTTCATTTGTGAGCACCTCTGTGATTTTATCATTCCACACTTTAACAGCTTGTTTTAAACCGTATATACTTTTCTGTAATTTGCACACCATGTTTGGGTTACTTTCATCTTTGAATCCTGGAGGTTGTTCCATGTAAATATCTTCTGTTAAGCTTCCATTCAAAAATGCTGTCTTTACATCCAGATGTTTCAGTTCCATTTGTTTCATTTCTGCAACTGCAAACAAAGTTCTTATTGTAGTATGTTTGACAACTGGAGCAAATGTTTCATCATAGTCTTCTCCATATTTTTGAGAATAACCTTTAGCTACGAGTCTTGCTCGGCATCGTTCAGCTGTGTCATCTGTTCGTTACTTTACTTTAAAAACCCATTTACATCCTATAGCTTTTCTTCCTTCTGGTAATTCTGTTAGTGTCCATGTTTTTGAGTCATGCATGGATTTTATTTCTATTTCTGTTGCCTCTATCCATTTATTGGCTTCTTCTTCAGGAAGTCGAGATATGTCTTCCCAAAGTGATGTGTGCACACCATGTATACAATGCGTGTATACGATATACGATGTGTGTACACCGTGTAAATGATGTGTGTGCATCGTGTATCCGATGTATGTGCACCGTGTATATCATATGTTTACACTGTGTAAATGATGTGTTTGAACTGTGTATACGATGTGTGTGCACCGAGTATCCAATGTGTGCTCACTGTGTATCCGATGTGTGTGCACCGTGTAAATGTTGTGTGTGCACTGTGTATCTGATGTGTGTGCACCATGTAAATGATGTGTGCGCACAGTGTAAATGGTGTGTGCACACCCTGTATCCAATGTGTGTGCTCTGTGTATCTGATGTGTGCACACCGTGTATGTGATGTGTGTGCACTGTGTAAATGATGTGTTCACACAGTGTAAATGATGTGTGCACACCCTGTATCCAATGTGTGTGCTCTGTGTATCTGATGTGTGTGCACCGTGTAAATGATGTGTGCGCACCGTGTATGTGATGTGTTCACACAGTGTAAATGATGTGTGCGCACCGTGTATCCAATGTGTGTGCTCTGTGTATCTGATGTGTGCACACCGTGTATGTGATGTGTGTGCACTGTGTAAATGATGTGTGCGCACCGTGTATGTGATGTGTTCACACAATGTAAATGATGTGTGCGCACAGTGTAAATGATGTGTGCACACTCTGTATCCAATGTGTGTGCTCTGTGTATCTGATGTGTGTGCTCTGTGTATCTGATGTGTGTGCACAGTGTAAATGATGTGTGCACACCCTGTATCCAATGTATGTGCTCTGTGTATCTGATGTGTGCGCACCGTGTAAATGATGTGTGCGCACCGTGTAAATGATGTGTGCGCACCGTGTATCTGATGTGTGCGCACCGTGTAAATTATGTGTGCGCACCGTGTAAATTATGTGTGCGCACCGTGTATCCAATGTGTGTGCTCTGTGTATCTGATGTGTGTGCTCTGTGTATCTGATGTGTGTGCACAGTGTAAATGATGTGTGCACACCCTGTATCCAATGTATGTGCTCTGTGTATCTGATGTGTGCGCACCGTGTAAATGATGTGTGCGCACCGTGTATCTGATGTGTGCGCACCGTGTAAATGATGTGTGCGCACCGTGTAAATTATGTGTGCGCACCGTGTATCCAATGTGTGTGCTCTGTATATCTGATGTGTGCGCACCGTGTAAATGATGTGTGCTCACCATGTATCCGATGTGTGTGTACAGTATATCTGATGTGTGTACCATGTATCTGATGTGTGTACCATGTATCCGATGTGTGTGTACAGTATATCTGATGTGTGTACCATGTATCTGATGTGTGTACCATGTATCCGATGTGTGTGTACAGTATATCTGATGTGTGTACCATGTATCTGATGTGTGTACCATGTATCCTATGTGTGTGTACAGTATATCTGATGTGTGTACCATGTATCTGATGTGTGTACCATGTATCTGATGTGTGTACCGTGTATCTGATGTGTGTACCATGTATCTGATGTGTGTACAGTGTATCTTATGTGTATCTGATATTTCTGCTGTACTGTCTGTCTAAAGATGAGAGCTCATCTAGAAAACTCAGGATGAACAATGTCATAGATCCCAACCAGATAAGCTAATGAAACACTACACAATGAAATTCATAATTGTACCCATAGACCGTGAATGGAATATAGATTTACCCTGATACAGAGCAATACACATGTTTTAGCCTATTTTATGTCTGGCATTCTGTACAAGAACCAGGAAGCTCAGGATGCACAATGCTTCTGTATACATGCATAAGTGAAATGTATTTTTCTGTCAGTATATTTCATTAATATGTCATTAGGTTATATGTATAGCATTGTTTATCCTGAGTTTTTTGATTCAGAAGTAATAAAACTGACACACGTATATTGTTATGTATTAGAGAAAATTTAAACTCCACTTAGGGTCTATGAGAATAACAATGAATTTCATTGTATACAGCAGGGGTCTCAAACTCAGCTGGGCATATGGGCCGCACACGGAAAAACATTTAATTTGGGGGGCCGCATTATTTGCATGACAAAGTGACATTTTTAGTGATACCATTTTATCTTCTATACACCTTTTGAACTGGTCCTCATCTTGCAGACATGGTCTCCCCTCCAGGTCCCCCATATTGCAGACATAGTCTCCCCTCCAGGTCCCCCATATTGCAGACATAGTCTCCCCTCCAGGTCCCCCATATTGCAGACATGGTCTCCCCTCCAGGTCCCCCATATTGCAGACATGGTCTCCCATCCAGGTCCCCCATATTGCAGACATGGTCCCCCATCCAGCAGACATGGTCTCCCATCATGGTCCCCCATATTGCAGACATGGTCCCCCATCCAGGTCCCCCATATTGCAGACATGGTCTCCCATCCAGGTCCCCCATATTGCAGACATGGTCCCCCATTAAGCAGACATGGTCTCCCATTATGGTCCCCCATATTGCAGACTTGGTCCCCCATCCAGGTCCCCCATATTGCAGACATGGCCCCCATCCAGGTCCCCCATCCAGCAGACATGGTCCCCCATATTGCAGACATGGTCCCGCATCCAGGTCCCCCATATTGCAGACATGATCTTCATATTGCAGACATGGCCTCCCATCCAGGTCTCCCATATTGCAGACATGGTCCCCCCTCCAGGTCCCCCATATTGCAGACATGGTCCCCCATATTGCAGACATGGTCCCCCATCCAGGTCCCCCATATTGCAGACATGGTCCCCCCTCCAGGTCCCCCATATTGCAGACATGGTCCCCCATATTGCAGACATGGTCCCCCATCCAGGTCCCCCATATTGCAGACATGGTCCCCCATCCTGGTCCTTATGTTGCAGACATGTCCCCCATCCAGGTCCCCCCCCATACTGCGCACAGGGCCACCCTCCGCCCCATACTGCGCTCAGGGTCCCCGTCCCCCCATACAGCGCTCAGGGTTCTCGTCCCCCATACTGCCCACAGTGCTCCCCCTATACTGAGGACAGAGGAAAAAAAAAGTGCTCACCTGTCCTCCGTTCCCTCAGAGTCCTTCCTGCACCTGTGGCCCCCAGACACAGACCCCGTAACGATAGCGGCTCTCTCCAGCAGCCGCCGACATCAGCGCTGTAATGCAGTGTATTGCCGCGCAGAGACCGGCTCTCTGCACAGCAATACCAGTGTCAGCCGCCGGCCTATCAGAGGCCAGCAACTGACATCTGCGCATGGCAGTGACGTCATACGCTGCTGCGCTGGGACGCAGATGGCAGCTGCTGGCCTCTGATAGGCCGGCGGCTGACACTGGTATTGCTGTGCAGAGAGCCGGTCTCTGCGCGGCAATACCCTGCATTACAGCGCTGATGTCGACGGCTGCTGGAGAGAGCCGCGATCATTACGGGGTCTGTGCCTGTGGGCCGCAAGAAGCAGCCAGAGGGGCCGCGTGTTTGAGACCCCTGGTATAGAGTATCATCAGCTTATCTGTTCGGCATCTATAGCATTGCTCAGGCTGGACATGCTGGTTCATGAACTGTATGACAGAAGTATAATAAAGATTGACAAGCATGTTTTACTATGTATCAGTGCAAATTTATATTTCATTCCATATATTTTATTAATATTTCATTGAGTGGGATGTGTAGAGTAGCATTGTGCATCCTGAGACTCCTGATTCATGTACAGAATGCCAGACATAAAATACACTAACACACGTATATTCCTATGTAATAATAAGTATATATTTCATTGATGGTTTCTTGGGTACAAATTGGGTATGAATGGTATGAATGTGATTCATGTCAGTGTCCCATTCCCTGATGAAGCCGCACCTGAGGTGAAACATGTTGGGGAGACTTGTGATTTAATGTCTGCTTGTCCTATTCTGTTATAAAGTTGGTGACTTCCCGTGTTTCGTCCATATCAAATATAGGTGTATACCTTATAATATGAGATTGAACAGATTAGGGACAATATTTTAGTAATACCCTACAGCAAGTTTTCTACAATTAAAAATTAAAGTTATATTTTATGACTTATTAGTGAGGGATTCCAATATGGGGTCCGTTCCTTTGCACTTATGCTTAGGATTTCTATATGCAGATATATCCAATCTTACTATTTGGATCTGTAATATACTGTCTGTCTCCATCCTTTTTGGAGGCCTATTGCCCTTTCTTTTTAATTGGTTTCTTGTTTTTATGTATTAATAATAATAAAATTATATTTTAATTATCAAGCTGGAATCTCTTTATATCTGACAGCACTTCTACTTGTTGTAACAGATACGGATTATGAATGATTTAAATATCATATCATGTGACATATTTCTCCATACACAGTTTTACATGTGAAGCTCTGAATGATCAGATGCTTCTTCCTTGATTCTGTCATTTATATAAGTGACAGGTGGAATGAACCAATCAGCTGCTTGCTCTGTTTTCCATCATTTCAGAGTGACAGTAGAACCAACCAATCAGATGCTTTCTTTTTCTGCCCCTTGTGAGATGACAGTTGGAATGTGTCGGTTGGTTCCGGTGAGGAGCTTCTGGTTATATCTGACCCCAGCCCTGGTACTGTGCAGATATGGGACGTCACGTGCCGCCTCTTCTGGGATGTAAATGACAATATATCATGTCTTCTGTAGGGACAGTGTCATGTACAAGCTGATATATCAAAGTCATAGAAGTCCACGTTCCAGCAGAGATCTCAGCACAAAGACTCAGCGTCTTCCGCACAAGTCACCGTCCAATGATCTGCAAGTTACTTCCAGGTAACAGAATATATATGGAAAATTACTGGCAAGACGGTAAATTCAGAGGGTTAAACCTATGTACAATGTAACTTATTATTTTGACCCACTAAGAGCAGAATTGAAACCGAACAGAATAACTACCTGCCCTAAATGCCAGACACCTAAGACTGTATCTCATGGGTTTTGGTTATGTACTCATTCAGGTAATCAGTGGAGGATTGTCGGGGAGGGGGTGAAAGAAATTTGAGGTCTCAACTCATACTGTTTAATTCATGGTCTGAAGGCAATGATATAGAAAGGACCAGCCCCGGCACTCACGTGTTGATTAAATGCTTCTTTAATGGCAATCCACATAAAGCAAGACATTTCAGCCTCTCCCAGGCTTTTGTCAATTGTGGCACAACACATTCAACATGATTATATGTCACATATAGCCACGGAAATGACTTCATATAAATTAACATAAAAAGGAGGAAACAAAAAGAAAAAATATGCAAAACATTCTAGGTATATTGGTTCCTCCTTTTTATGTTAATTTATATGAAGTCATTTCCGTGGCTATATGTGATATACAATCATGTCGAATGTGTTGTTCCACTATTGACAAAAACCTAGGAGAGGCTGAAATGTCTTGCTTTATATGGATTGCCATTAAAGAAGCATTTAATCAACACGTGAGTGCCGGGCTGGTTCTTTCTATTTGTTCAAGTTGATTCCCCATGTTCACCAGCTTGTATACATAGTGTCGACTATTCATTGACTTTACTTGAAGGCAATGATGGCTCCAAACATTATATGTATCCATCTTGTTTATTACATGTGCTCCAACTTGAAACATTGGTTGTAAGATCAGTTACCACCTTGTCCGAACTAATCACAAAAATAAAACAAAAATATTACACACCGATAGGGTAGATGCCGAAAAAAGGAGGAACAAGCAAGTAAATTCCTAACAAAATGGAAGCTACTGTATCTATTTCTAGATATTGCTCAAAGAAAGAAATAACGTAGAAGTGACCTTCTAGAGTCTGAAAGCAAAATTGGCAATTTATTGAGATTTCAATGTCCCAGTTGAATGTAGATGAATATTGTTATGTGTATTTGTGTATTTATGGTAATGATTATAGATTTTGATTTTAGGTTTTGTTACATAGGGATCGCTTTTCTCTGCATTTGATAATGTAATATGTATTGTGATATTCTGAGGCCTGCGCGCCCAACACTCTGTAGATGAACCCCCTATGTGCGAGCGAGCTTTATATTTTGTGTTGTATTCATTGCATTGTAAAATCAAATAAAAATTACTTACAAAAATGAGTCATACCTAATGATCCTGATTGTAAAGCAACTATTGATTGTATAATTGATTGCGTCTTTGTCATAAAAAGCTACAAATGTTTTAATCTGAGAAAACGAAATAAAAATTCACTGAAAATAAAATAAAAATGAGTCAGTGGGTCCTACTCTATGGGGAAAGAGCGGACATATTGCCTGTGCTGCGGGGAATAAATATGGATGATACTCTAACATAAATAATGGAAGCCTATGAACATCACTGGGAAAAAAGAAAACTAGAAAAATGTTCAAAAACAAAATACACTTTGGTACATTGGTGAGCATTCATAGGAGCACAGGTCGCACCGCTTATTTTACAGCAGGTTACGAATACTCTTTTTTGCAATTTTGAGGAGTATTTTTATACAAGAAGTAATAATTTGCAGTAACTCACATTTATAGTAAACAGGTTTCCATAATGCTAAGACCTCGCTATATATGCAGGTACACACGCAGGACCGGTTTTAGACATATTGGGGCCCCCAATCCTGAAATATTCCACCAACAACACTGTTTGGCCTCGTGCCCATGTTGAGTATTTGGTCAGTATTTTATATCAGTATTTGTAAGCCAAAATCAGGAGAGGAACAATCAGAGGAAAAGTATAATAGAAACACGTCACCACTTCTGTATTTATCACCCACTCCTGTTTTTGGATTACAAATACTGATGTGAAATACTGACCAAATACTGAATGTGTGAACGTAGCCTTACACTGGTACCAGTGTAATCAATGTGCCATCAGTGTGTCATTCGTGTGCCGTGTGTGTGTCATCGTGTTTTTCCTGTATGGATACTGGAAATGAAATTACAATGCTTCCACTATGCTTTCAATGTTAAACACATACACACGGCACATGGACTGTACCCAGGTGCCATCCGTGTGCTGGATGTGTTTACACCCATAGACTTGTATTGGCCCCTGTCATCCGGCTGCAGGGAAAAAAATGGACATGTGAGCAGCACCATAGGTTGAAATGAGTACATTTGGAATCCCTAAAAAAAATGTCACACGTACTGTATGGATGCCACACGTGCCGGAAACAGTGACGTAGGAAGGGGGCCTCAGCGTAGGGTCACACGACCGTATAAAACATCTTTCAGAGTTTCATTCTGAAAAGTGGAGCAATTTTTTTCTCACTTGTCTTCCGTGTACAATCCGTGTTTTACAGCAGCAGTTATTAACCCTTTACAGGACCATTTACAGTTTCTTATGTTACAGAACTGCAATGTAAAATCGGATTCTACATTGTGGCATCTGATTTTTTATGACGCACCCATAGGCTTGAATGGGTGTCTCATCTGGTTTATGGTAGGAACTAGTGCATGCTGCAATTCGGTCAGTGAAAAAAAAATCCCTCATCTGCACTGCCCCATTGGATCACATTGGTCCGAGTGCTGTCTGGTTTTATCACGGTTAACACTCGGACTGAAAGTACAGTCATGTGAATGAAATCTAACAGTCAAATAGAAAACATTAGCAGAATTTCCATCTTTTTGTACATTCTACCTCACAAATGGCAGAATAAAAAGTGATAAAATAAAGTCCTATATGTCCCCCAAACTACCCTGCTAAATCCCCTCTGGCTTTAGTGCCGATGCTCCCGTGTCCCTGATAGTCATTATTCAATTTGCAGCTAGAGGTAGAGCCACAAGATCACTGCAGCCAAGTACCACGACTGCCATAGACTTCTAGAGCATCAGTGCTGGAGCCGCGGGGGAGTCATCATTTCATGAGAATTATTTTTACACTCGCAGAAAACCCCTGTAAGGTCTGTTCACTTGCACAGTTTTTCTGCGGATTGTTCTGCATCAAAAACCAGAGTGTTGGCAGGAAAAATTCTGCGTTTTTTCAGCCTTTTCGTTTCCCATTCATTTGAATAGGGAAAAAAAACACTGCAAAAATGCTGGAAGAATTGACATGCAACGGATTTATAAAAAAAAAGTGTCTTGTGGTCTGTGTCTGTCTGTCTGCTGTACTGGGAGAGTTTGGAGTTGTATAGTAGACTGCACTATTCCATACTATAGTATGTTCAACCCTTTTCACACTTTTTCTGCAGTGCGTCCGGGGGCTCTGCTTGAATCCCCCCAAAATAGGATTCACACAAATTCCCGATGGGGCCACAGACTACAATGACACAAGCGGACTTCAAATGAATTCCATTTGCTTTTTTTTCTGATATTGATCCTCTGATTTAGTTTCTTAAAGTCCCTGTTTGTGTTTTTTCTTCTAAGCGTCCATTTTTCTGTGGCTGTTGGAACAGACAGACATATACAGAAAAAAATCACACATGGAATTCATTTGAAGTTCATTCCTGTCATTGCAGTCTATGGCTCCATAGGAAATTCAGGCAGAAACCACCAGGCTCAGTAAAGAAAAACAGTGTGAACAGGCCCTAATGTAAAACGCTTACATAAGACATAAACTGTGCTTAGAGATGATCCCTATTATGGTGACACTACAATTACAGAACTATATATGCAGCACATAACAGATATACCCTATACATGTACACACATATTTTATATACACTGCTCAAAAAAATTAAGGGAACACTCAAATAACACATCCTAGATCTGAATGAATGAAATACTCTCATTGAATACTTTGTTCTTTACAAAGTTGAATGTGCTGAAAATAAAATCACACAAAAATCATCAATGGAAATCAAATTTATGAACCAATGGAGGCCTGGATTTGGAGTCACCCCCAAAATTAAAGTGGAAAAACACACTACAGGCTGATCCAACTTTGATGTAATGTCCTTAAAACAAGTCAAAATGAGGCTCAGTATTGTGTGTGGCCTCAACGTGCCTGTATGACCTCCCTACAACGCCTGGGCATGCTCCTGATGAGGTTGTGGATGGTCTCCTGTGGGATCTCCTCCCAGACCTGGACTAAAGAATCCGCCAACTCTTGGGCAGTCTGTGGTGCAACGTGACGTTGGTGGATGGAGCGAGACATGATGTCCCAGATGTGCTCAATCGGATTCAGGTCTGGGGAACGTGCGGGCCATTCCATAGCTTTAATGCCTTCATCTTGCAGGAACATCTGACACACTCCAGCCACATGAGGTCTAGCATTGTCCTGCATTAGGAGGAACCCAGGGCCAACCTCACCAGCATATGTTCTCACAAGGGGTCTGAGGATCTCATCTCGGTACCTAATGGCAGTCAGGCTACCTCTGGCAAGCACATGGAGGGCTGTGCAGCCCTCCAAAGAAATGCCACCCCACACCATTACTGACCCACAGCCAAACTGGTGATGCTGAAGGATGTTGCAGGCAGCAGATCGCTCTCCACGGCGTCTCCAGACTCTGTTACGTCTGTCACATGTGCTCAGTGTGAACCTGCTTTCATCTGTGAAGAGCACAGGGTGCCAGTGGTGACTTTGCCAATCCTGGTGTTCTGTGGCAAATGCCAAGCGTCCTGCACGGTGATGGGCTGTGAGCACAACCCCCATCTGTGGACGTCGGGCCCTCATACCACCCTCATGGAGTCTGTTTCTAACCGTTTGTGCAGACACATGCACATTTGTGGCCTGATGGAGGTAATTTTGAAGGGCTCTGGCAGTGCTCCTCCTGTTCCTCCTTGCACAAAGGCGGAAGTAGCAGTCCTGCTGCTGGATTGTTGCCCTCCTACGGCCCCCTCCACATCTCCTGGTGTACTGGCCTGTCTCCTGGTAGTGCCTCCAGCCTCTGGATATTACGCTGACAGACACAGCAAACCTTCTTGCCACAGCTCGCATTGATGTGCCATGCTGGATGAGTTGCAGTACCTGAGCAACTTCTGTGGGTTGTAGAGTCCGTCTCATGCTACCATGAGTGTGAAAGCACAACCAACATTCAAAAGTGACCAAAACATCAGCCAGAAAGCATTGGTACTGAGATGTGATCTGCGGTCCCCACCTGTAGAACCACTCCTTTATTGAGTGTGTCTTGATAATTGCCAATAATTTCCATCTATTTTCTATTCCATTTGCACAACAGCATGTGAAATTGATTGTCAATCAGTGTTGCTTCCTAAGTGGACAGTTTGATTTCACAGAAGTTTGATTTACTTGGAGTTATATTCTGTTGTTTAAGTGTTTCCTTTATTTTTTGAGCAGTGTATATACATTATACACATACTGTAATGCACACGCCCGGGCTGAGCGGCGTGTGCGTGTGATTGTAGTGATTCCACTGGACCGTGCCGGAGAGTGAATGCCTGGAGGGGCGTAACTAGGTATTCACCCGATCCGACCAGGGTCGCACGACGGCATACGACGCCAGTGCACCAAGGAGGAACCGAGCAGAGGGACCAGGTGCTACTCCAGGACAGACCCCAGACACGGCTGTTGACCCACACAGGGGAACACAGGAACAGACTGGTAGGCTGGCGCACAGACTGGTGGGTATAGGCAGGCACGACTGGTATGCAGGCAGGCGGGTATGCAGGCAGGGGGGTACAGGCAAGCACGGCTAGAGTGCAGACAGGGAGGCACTAGCAGGTAGGAACACAGGCGGGATAGGACCCAGTACACACTGGGACTCAGGAACAATACAGGCAGAGGGGTACAGGCAAGCACAGCTAGAGTGCAGACAGGGAGGCACTAGCAGGTAGGGACACTGGTGGGATAGGACCCAGTACACACTGGGACTCAGGAACAGAACCACAGATGTGGCGGACAAACACAGCAGAGTGAGGCCGCCCAGAGAGATGAGCGAGAGCAGGGCAGGGCAGGACGAGGCCGCCTGGAGCGGTGAGAATGAGTAGAGCAGGACAAGGCTGCCAGGAGCAGTGAGCAAAGTGTCAGAGCTGAGCGAGACTGCCGGAGCAGTGAGCAAGAGTAAAGCAGGACGAGGCCGCCTGGAGCGGTGAGCAAGAGTGGAGCAAGACTGCCGGAGCAGTGAGCAAAAGGATAAGAGCGGAGCGAGACTGCCGGAGCAGTGAGCAAAAGGGTCAGAGCGGAGCAAGGCTGCCGGAGCAGCGAGCAAAGGAGTCAGAACAGGCTAGAACCGCCGGAGCAGTGAGCAAAGGAGTCAGAGCAGGCTAGAACCGCCGGAGCGGTGAGCAAAGGAGTCAGAGCAGGCTAGAACTGCCGGAGCGGTGAGCAAAGGAGTCAGAGCAGGCTAGAACCGCCGGAGCGGTGAGCAAAGGAGTCAGAGCAGGCTAGAACCGCCGGAGCGGTGAGCAAAGGAGTCAGAGCAGGCTAGAACCGCCGGAGCGGTGAGCAAAGGAGTCAGAGCAGGCTAGAACCGCCGGAGTGGTGAGCAAAGGAGTCAGAGCAGGCTAGAACCGCCGGAGCGGTGAGCAAGGCAGAGCAGGGGGGACAGGGCTCTGTTCACACAGAACAGACAGGAAGAGAAAGGCAGAGCCAGATACCCACAGGGTACTTGCAGTGAAGTAGCGAGTGGACCACAAACTCACAAACGGGAGTACAGAGACAACAAGCAGGAGTTAGGTACGAGTTCAGACTCTGCAGAAAAAGGAAGGGAACGGACATCGGACATAGAGGCAAAACAGGTAAAGGATAGGAGAGAGTTCAGACTGGAACTGAGTGTACGGAGGAGACCGACACTGCAGAGGGATACACGAGCGGGTCTGGGAATACGGCCCCCAGAGAGGCGGGACGAACAGGCAAGGAGCGTGTTCAGACAGGACAGACAAGATACAGGAGCGGGTCTAGGTAATCGGCCCCTAGAAGGCGGGAGGAACAGGCTAGGAGCGTGTTCAGACAGGACAGACAAGATACAGGAGCGGGTCTAGGTAATCGGCCCCTAGAAGGCGGGAGGAACAGGCTAGGAGCGTGTTCAGACAGGCCTGGAAATACAGCCTCCAGGAAAGGCAGACAAGAGAACACAGAACGGGACCTGGCACCTTCAGAGTGCAAGCACACACTGAATGAAACACTATGCTCAGGCAGGGATTGATTGGAGCAGCTGAGCTATATACCAGGTGACAGACAACAATAGGCTGAGGACGCACAAGGGGTGTGACCCACAGCAGGTACAAAAAGCAGGAAGTGATCGGGCGCCGCCCTTAAGCAGCAGAAACAGACACAAACAGACAGCATGGAGGGAAGCCAGAGAGACATTCTGGACTGGAGATCAAGTGCGCGCTCTTGCACAGTGGGAGATGGACCACCATGCAAGGACGCCGCCAGGTATGTTACAGTACCCCCCCCCCCTTACGCCCCCTCTTCTTCAGGCCTGCCAGAATCTTCCGCAGGGAAATCGAGGACCAGTCGTTCACTTCAAGGAGATCACTTCCACTGTCCACAGGAAAAACTGATCCCATCTGGTTAGCTAGGATGCTACCTCCTATCCAGCCATCCTCAGCAACAGACGAAACGGGTGGAGTACCAGGAACAGCACACGAGGAAGTCTCTCTCCACATATTTTCAGGTGGCACCCCAGAGGGTACAGGAGACAACTGGAAGTCCTTCACCGGGTTGGAGGGGGACAGAGACTTGGGGGTAATCTCTGCTTCGAGGTACATCTTGTCAAGCTCACAGGAAGAAATAGACGGGTTATCAGGTACATAATGAGGAAAAGTCACTGTCTCTTTGTTATCTGGTGGTACCCCGGAGAATTCAGGAAACAACTGGAGGTCCTCCGCCGGGTCAGAAGAGTGCAGAGGTTCAGAGAAAACATCTGCTTCAGAGTACACTAGGTTGGACTCACTGGAGGAAGCAGGCGAGGTATCGGGTACCGAGTATAGGAAAGTCTCTGTCCATTCACCACCAGGTGGCACCCCAAAGGGTTCTGGAGACAACTGGAGGTCCTCTGCCTGGTCAGAGGAGTGTAGAGACTCATGGGTAACCTCTGCTTCAGAGTACACTAGGTCGAACTCACTGAACGAAGCAAGCGAGGTATCAGATCCAGGATATAGGAAAGTCTCTGTCCATTCACCACCAGGTGGCACCCCGAAGGGTTCTGGAGACAACTGGAGGTCCTCCGCCTGGTCGGAGGGGTGTAGAGACTCGGGGGTAACTACCACTTTGGGGTACCCATTGTCAGGCTCACAGGACGAAGCGGACAAAGTATCGAGTACCGGGTGTAGAGAAGTCTCTCTCCATTTGTCATCGAGTGGTATCCCGGAGGATTCAGGAGACAACAGGGGGTCCTCCGCCAGGTAGTAGAGGTGCACAGACTCTGAGGTAACCACAGCTTTGGAGCATCCTTGGACATGCACACCAGTTAAAGTGGGTGAAGCATCTGATGCCGGGTGCAGGAAGTTCTCCTGTGTGGAGTCTGGATGGGCAGAAGTCTCTTCGGGCAGGAGAACCGGTGCACTACCCATGCACATTACCCGTTGGGGCTTCTCTGGGATACAGGGAGATGAAGCTTCATTAGGGACTTCAAGGTTGGGGTCAGGAGATCTCAGGGAGGACAGACCCTGGCGTGACGGCTTGCCTCTACGTCTAGCACGTCTGGACTGCCTCTTGAGGTTGGGAGAAGTATTCCGGAAAGCGTAATCACCCTGTGAGGATTCTGGGTGGGCAGTAGTCTCATTGGGCTGGAAGACTATTGCGCTACCCACACACATTACCCATCGGGGTTGCTCCGGGATATTGGGAAGTGAAGCTTCAGCAGGAGCCTCCGGGTTAGGATCATCAAAGACCATTAGAAAGGCCACCAGGAAGGCCATTAGGTCCAGGAGGATCGGATCCTGTGTTTCATATAGGGGGTTGATCCATTCCAAGGCATCACCCGCCAGGTAAGACATAATGAATGCCACCTTAACCCGATCGGTGGGAAAACATAGAGGGTAGAACTTGAAGTGTAGCATGCATTGCTCCACAAATGCACGACTTTGTCTTGGATCCCCATAGTAACGTAGCGGATCCGCAGGAACGAGAGCAGATAGATCCATCTGGACGGGTGCGTAATTCGCCTGGAACTCAGCTAAGAAAAAAAAATTTTTATTTATTTATTTTAATGCATGTATTCGCTGGAAAACTTCTCAGAGAGCGAAGGCCGTGGGGCTCAACGGGAACCATGGCCTGAGCATGCTGTAATGCACACGCCCGGGCTGAGCGGCGTGTGCGTGTGATTGTAGTGATTCCACTGGACCGTGCCGGAGAGTGAATGCCTGGAGGGGCGTAACTAGGTATTCACCCGATCCGACCAGGGTCGCACGACGGCATACGACGCCAGTGCACCAAGGAGGAACCGAGCAGAGGGACCAGGTGCTACTCCAGGACAGACCCCAGACACGGCTGTTGACCCACACAGGGGAACACAGGAACAGACTGGTAGGCTGGCGCACAGACTGGTGGGTATAGGCAGGCACGACTGGTATGCAGGCAGGCGGGTATGCAGGCAGGGGGGTACAGGCAAGCACGGCTAGAGTGCAGACAGGGAGGCACTAGCAGGTAGGAACACAGGCGGGATAGGACCCAGTACACACTGGGACTCAGGAACAATACAGGCAGAGGGGTACAGGCAAGCACAGCTAGAGTGCAGACAGGGAGGCACTAGCAGGTAGGGACACTGGTGGGATAGGACCCAGTACACACTGGGACTCAGGAACAGAACCACAGATGTGGCGGACAAACACAGCAGAGTGAGGCCGCCCAGAGAGGTGAGCGAGAGCAGGGCAGGGCAGGATGAGGCCGTCTGGAGCGGTGAGAATGAGTAGAGCAGGACAAGGCCGCCAGGAGCAGTGAGCAAAGTGTCAGAGCTGAGCGAGACTGCCGGAGCAGTGAGCAAGAGTAAAGCAGGACGAGGCCGCCTGGAGCGGTGAGCAAGAGTGGAGCAAGACTGCCGGAGCAGTGAGCAAAAGGATAAGAGCGGAGCGAGACTGCCGGAGCAGTGAGCAAAAGGGTCAGAGCGGAGCAAGGCTGCCGGAGCAGCGAGCAAAGGAGTCAGAACAGGCTAGAACCGCCGGAGCGGTGAGCAAAGGAGTCAGAGCAGGCTAGAACCGCCGGAGCGGTGAGCAAAGGAGTCAGAGCAGGCTAGAACTGCCGGAGCGGTGAGCAAAGGAGT
This sequence comes from Phyllobates terribilis, assembly GCF_046119375.1. Lineage (NCBI taxonomy): Eukaryota > Metazoa > Chordata > Amphibia > Anura > Dendrobatidae > Phyllobates > Phyllobates terribilis. Next base: position 129,805 of record NW_027364882.1, read on the forward strand.
CAGAGCAGGCTAGAACCGCCGGAGCGGTGAGCAAAGGAGTCAGAGCAGGCTAGAACCGCCGGAGCGGTGAGCAAAGGAGTCAGAGCAGGCTAGAACCGCCGGAGCGGTGAGCAAAGGAGTCAGAGCAGGCTAGAACCGCCAGAGTGGTGAGCAAAGGAGTCAGAGCAGGCTAGAACCGCCGGAGCGGTGAGCAAGGCAGAGCAGGGGGGACAGGGCTCTGTTCACACAGAACAGACAGGAAGAGAAAGGCAGAGCCAGATACCCACAGGGTACTTGCAGTGAAGTAGCGAGTGGACCACAAACTTACAAACGGGAGTACAGAGACAACAAGCAGGAGTTAGGTACGAGTTCAGACTCTGCAAAAAAAGGAAGGGAACGGACATCGGACATAGAGGCAAAACAGGTAAAGGATAGGAGAGAGTTCAGACTGGAACTGAGTGTACGGAGGAGACCGACACTGCAGAGGGATACAGGAGCGGGTCTGGGAATACGGCCCCCAGAGAGGCGAGACGAACAGGCAAGGAGCGTGTTCAGACAGGACAGACAAGATACAGGAGCGGGTCTAGGTAATCGGCCCCTAGAAGGCGGGAGGAACAGGCTAGGAGCGTGTTCAGACAGGACAGACAAGATACAGGAGCGGGTCTAGGTAATCGGCCCCTAGAAGGCGGGAGGAACAGGCTAGGAGCGTGTTCAGACAGGCCTGGAAATACAGCCTCCAGGAAAGGCAGACAAGAGAACACAGAACGGGACCTGGCACCTTCAGAGTGCAAGCACACACTGAATGAAACACTATGCTCAGGCAGGGATTGATTGGAGCAGCTGAGCTATATACCAGGTGACAGACAACAATAGGCTGAGGACGCACAAGGGGTGTGACCCACAGCAGGTACAAAAAGCAGGAAGTGATCGGGCGCCGCCCTTAAGCAGCAGAAACAGACACAAACAGACAGCATGGAGGGAAGCCAGAGAGACATTCTGGACTGGAGATCAAGTGCGCGCTCTTGCACAGTGGGAGATGGACCACCATGCAAGGACGCCGCCAGGTATGTTACACATACAAACATACGCTATATGCTGCATATATATATACAGACACATACAGTATGTACAAACACATATATAAAGTATATACATACAGCAACACATATATTCAGTTTATACATGCTTACACACATAAATATAGTGTATATATATATATATATATATATATATATATATATATATATATACAGTACAGACAAAAAGTTTGGACACACCTTCTCATTTAAAGATTTTTCTGTTTTTTCATGACTTTGAAAATTGTACATTCACACTGAAGGCATCAAAACTATGAATTAACACATGTGGAATTATATAGTTAACAAAAAAGTGTGAAACAACTGAAAATATGTCTTATATTCTAGGTTCTTCAAAGTAGCCACCTTTTGCTTTGATGACTGCTTTGCATACTCTTGGCATTCTCTTGATGAACTTCAAGAGGTAGTCACTGGAAATGGTTTTCACTTCACAGGTGTGCCCTGTCAGGTTTAATAAGTGGGATTTCTTGCCTTATAAATGGGGTTGGGACCATCAGTAGTGTTGTGCAGAAGTCTGGTGTATACACAGCTGATAGTCCTACTGAATAGACTGTTAGAATTTGTATAATGGCAAGAAAAAAGCAGCTAAGTAAAGAAAAACGAGTGGCCATCATTACTTTAAGAAATGAAGGTAAGTCAGTGCGAAAAATTGGGAAAACTTTGAAAGTGTCCCCAACTGCAGTTGCAAAAACCATCAAGCGCTGCAAAGAAACTGGCTCACATGATAACCGCCCCAGGAAAGGAAGACCAAGAGTCACCTCTGCTTCTGAGGATAAGTTTATCCGAGTCACCAGCCTCAGAAATTGCAGGTTAACAGCAGCTCAGATTAGAGACCAGGTCAATGCCACACAGAGTTCTAGCAGCAGGCACATCTCTTCAACAACTGTTAAGAGGAGACTTTGTGCAGCAGGCCTTCATGGTAAAACAGCTGCTAGGAAACCACTGCTAAGGACAAGCAACAAGCAGAAGAGATTTGTTTGGGCTAAAGAACACAAGGAATGGACATTAGACCAGTGGAAATCTGTGCTTTGGTCTGATAAGTGCAAATTTGAGATCTTTGGTTCCAACCACCGTGTCTTTGTGCGACGCAGAAAAGGTGAATGGATGGAATCTACATGCCTGGTTCCCACCGTGAAGCATGGAGGAGGAGGTGTGATGGTGTGGGGGTGCTTTTCTGGTGACACTGTTGGGGATTTATTCAAAATTGAAGGCATACTGAACCTGCATGGCTACCACAGCATCTTGCAGCGCCATGCTATTCCATCCGGTTTGCGTTTAGTTGGACCATCATTTATTTTTCAATAGGACAATGACCCCAAACACACCTCCAGGCTGTGTAAGGGCTATTTGACCAAGAAGGAGAGTGATGGGGTGCTACGCCAGATGACCTGGCTCCCACAGTCACCAGACCTGAACCCAATCGAGATGGTTTGGGGTGAGCTGGACTGCAGAGTGAAGGCAAAAGGGCCAACAAGTGCTAAGCATCTCTGGGAACTCCTTCAAGATTGTTGGAAGACCATTTCCGGTGACTACCTCTTGAAGCTCATCAAGAGAATGCCAAGAGTGTGCAAAGCAGTCATCAAAGCAAAAGGTGGCTACTTTGAAGAACCTAGAATATAAGACATATTTTCAGTTGTTTCAGACTTTTTTGTTAAGTATATAATCCACATGTGTTAATTCATAGTTTTGATGCCTTCAGTGTGAATGTGCAATTTACATAGTCATGAAAATACAGAAATATCTTTAAATGAGAAGGTGTGTCCAAACTTTTGGTCTGTACTGTATATTTACACAATGTACTGCATACATGCACACATACAGTATACATATATATAAAAAATATTATGGAGCAGAGCCAAAAGGCTACTGAGTGGGTGCAAAGCACTAGTAACACATACCCTCTGGTCCAATATGATACATAAAGAAAGAATAAGCAGCATTCCAGGTTAAGATGCAAAAATAGAGGACTTTTTATTGGCCCATGTAGCTGTGACCTGGAATGCTGCTTATTTTTTCTTTATGCATCATATTGGACCAGGCGGTATGTGTTCAAAGAGCTTTGCACCCACTTAGTAGGCTTTTGGCGATACTCTATAATAGTAACATATATATTCAGTTTAAAAATGTATTTACACACAATATACTGCATACATGCACACATACAGTATACATATATATACAGACACACACTTACTATATACTGTGTGTATATAATATATACCGTATGTACACCCATATATATATATATATATATATATATATATATATATATATACACAGTGCCTACAAGTAGTATTCAACTCCCTGCAGATTTAGCTGGTTTGATAAGATGCAAATAAGTTAGAGCCTTCAAACTGCAAACGAGAGTAGGTTTTATGAACAGAAGCATAAATCTTACAAACCAAAAAGTTATGTTGCTCAGTTGAATTTTATTAAATTTTAAACATAAAAGTGTGGGTCAATTATTATACAACCCCTATGTTTAATATTTTGTGGAATAACCCTTGTTTGCAATTACAGCTAATAATCGTCTTTTATAAGACCTGATCAGGCCGGCACAGGTCTGTGGAGTTATCTTGGCCCACTCCTCCATGCAGATCTTCTCCAAGTTATCTAGGTTCTTTGGGTGTCTCATGTGGACTTTATTCTTGAGCTCCTTCCACAAGTTTTCAATTGGTTTAAGGTCAGGAGACTGACTAGGCCACTCCAACACCTTGACTTTTTCCCTCTTGAACCAGGCCTTGGTTTTCTTGGCTGTGTGCTTTGGGTCGTTGTCTTGTTGGAAGATGAAATTACGACCCATCATAAGATCCTTGATGGAGGAGCGGAGGTTCTTGGCCAAAATCTCCAGGTAGGCCGTGCTATCCATCTTCCCATGGATGCGGACCAGATGGCCAGGCCCCTTGGCTGAGAAACAGCCCCACAGCATGATGCTGCCACCACCATGCTTGACTGTAGGGATGGTATTCTTGGGGTCGTATGCAGTGCCATCCAGTCTCCAAACATCACGTGTGTGGTTGGCACCAAAGATCTCGATCTTGGTCTCATCAGACCATAGAACCTTGAACCAGTCTGTCTCAGAGTCCTCCAAGTGATCATGAGCAAACTGTAGACGAGCCTTGACATGACGCTTTGAAAGTAAAGGTACCTTACGGGCTCGTCTGGAACGGAGACCATTGCGGTGGAGTACGTTACTTATGGTATTGACTGAAACCAATGTCCCCACTGCCATGAGATCTTCCCGGAGCTCCTTCCTTGTTGTCCTTGGGTTAGCCTTGACTCTTCGGACAAGCCTGGCCTCGGCACGGGAGGACACTTTCAAAGGCTGTCCAGGCCGTGGAAGGCTAACAGTAGTTCCATAAGCCTTCCACTTACGGATGATGCTCCCAACAGTGGAGACAGGTAGGCCCAACTCCTTGGAAAGGGTTTTGTACCCCTTGCCAGCCTTGTGACCCTCCACGATCTTGTCTCTGATGGCCTTGGAATGCTCCTTTGTCTTTCCCATGTTGACCATGTCTGAGTGCTGTTCACAAGTTTGGGGAGGGTCTTAAATAGTCAGAAAAGGCTGGCAAAAGAGATCTTTAATCCACACATGTGAAGCTCATTATTCTTGGTGCCTGAACTACTTCTTAATACTTTAGGGGGACCAAACAGAATTCTTGTGGTTTGAGGGGTTGAATAATAAATGACACTCTGAATTAACTTTTAACGTTTTCAAAAAAACAAAAACAAAATTTGCTGCAGTGCATTTCCCACTTCCAGGCTGATCTACAGTACAAATGTCACAATGCCAAGTTAATTCCGCATGTGTCAACCAGCTAAATCTGCAGGGGGTTGAATACTACTTGTAGGCACTGTATATATATATATACAGTGTATTGTGAAATTATTTGGCCCCCTTGAACTTTTCTATCTTTTGCCACATTTCTGGCTTCAAGCATAAAGATATAAAATTCACATTTTTTTGGGAAGAATCAACAACAAGTGGGACACAATCGTGAAGTGGAATGAAATTTATTGGATATTTTAAACTTTTTTAACAAATTAAAAACTGAAAAGTGGGGCGTGCAATATTATTCGGCCCCCTTGAGTTGAGTGACAAAACTTAAAAAAAGATATGAATGTGGTATTGCTGTAAACATACTGACCTGAAGAATAAAGCTGCCTTATCAATTATACCACACGCGGAATGGCCTTAAAAAAAAAACGAAAAACAATTCTTGAATTTTTGTTTATTCTGCCTCCCAAAAATCGGAATACAAAGAGATCAAAAAATGTCCTGTGCCCGAAAATGGTTCCAATAAAAACATCAACCCATCCCGCAAAAAAAAAAACCCTCTCACATGACTCTGTCAGCCGAAATATGTAAAAGTTATAGCTTTCAAAATATGGGAATACAAAAACTTGTTTTTTGCAATAATAAGCGTCTTTAAGGCATCCTTCACACGTCCTGGTGATTCAGGAAAAAACAGTACTAGTGAGATCCGTGGTCCGTGTCTGTGTGCCATCCGTGTGTCCGTATGTGACATCCGTGTGACATCCGTGTGCTGTCCGTGTGACTGTGTGCCATCCATGTGTCCGTATGCAGCAGCCATGTTTTGTCCAGGAAAAAAATGAATGATATTTAAAAATGTATTTATAAAGTTTAATTGCAAGAAATTTAACAACACAGGACTTGCAGGAGCGAGAACAGATGATAGATACAAAAATGTTGATATCTGTATAATCAGTGGTTTGCGTGTGTTGTTGTCTCTACTTTGATGTATCTACTAAATAAATAAAATACATTAAAAAGCGGCGTGAGCTCCGACATCATAACCAGCAGAGGGAAAGCCGAACACTGGGGGCTGACTTGGGAAGGGGCCATTAGCCAAAAATGTTATGTGGCTATTAATAACAGCCCACAGCTGTTTGATTAGCGTTTACTGGCTAAATTACAGGGGGACCCCAGAAAAAAAATGATGTAGGGTTCCCCTATAAATTCTAACCAGCAAAGGCTAACCAGACAGCTTTGGGCTGATATTAATAGCAGGGAAGGGGCCCTGGATACTGGCCCCCTCTGAAGCTAGTAACATCAGCCCTCAGCAGCCTCAGAAATAGCGCATCAATAAGATGCACCAAATCTCGTGCTTAGCCTCAGCTAATATCACTTGTTCTGGTGTAATGGCAAGTGTGGTAATAGTGCTAGGGTTCGTGTCAGCCTTGTATTGGCTGCTGACATGAAGCCCAGGGGTTAGTAATGGAGAGGCCTATAAGACACCCCCATTACTAACCGTATAGTAAAAGTTGGGAAAGAAACAAAGAGCTTGAATAAAATCTTTTATTTGAAATAAAAGTCTACACTGTTTTACACATTTATTTAAAAATAAAAAACACATTTGTGCTCACCTTACAAATTTTCCTCTGATGCACGAGTCCCCTGTAAAAGACAGAAAATAATAAACAACAAAAATGCTCACCTTACACCTAATCCATCAAAGTCCTTGTCCCCTGTAAAAAAACTAAAATAAAAAACAACCATAATACTCACGTATTCGACATACTGTCCCACGCTGTAATCCATCTCTGCAATACTTGGTTTACAAGCTCTGTGATATTTGATTTACAACAATCGCCAAATTTCCAACTTTTTCACAAATAAACGCAAGTCATATCTAAGACATGTTACCACTATCATGATGTACAATATGTCACAAAAAACAATTACAGTATCACTGGGATCCGTTGAAGCGTTTCAGAGTTATTACATCACAAAGTGACACTGGTCAGAATTGAAAAAAATGGCCAGGTCAGGAAGATGAAAACAGACTTCAGGGTGAAAGGGTTAAAGTTGTACTCTGGCGCCAATCTCTTTCAAATCTAATATGGGTACTGCCAACGAACTTACGACCCTATATATCTTCCAAAATAAGTGCACGATACCTGCTGATCTTGCATGCATCTCAGTAGGTATTCGCACCACTTGATACAACAGTTAGTGAAATACCCCTCTATCCCCTATCTGACATATGACATACAGTTATGTCATATGCTGGCTCCCTGACTTTGATGCGGACTCAGGGACTAGAATTGAGACTAATGAGCACGTAACCACCTATTCACACGGGGAATACAGGGGAATTGTGACCACATGCATAGGCGGATTATAATGAAGGCAATCTGGGCTACTGTTCACGGCCCATGGCTCCAAGGGGGTCCATTGCCAGATTGCCATCATTATAATGGGCTCATACTGTATGTAGGAGGCTATGTGTGGGCTCATATTGTATACAGGAGTCTATGTGCGGGCTCCAACTGTATATAGGGGCTATGTGCAGGCTCATACTGTACACAGGAGGTTATGTGCGTGCTCATACTGTATACAGGAGGCTATATGGGGGCTCACACTGTATACAGGAGGCTATGTATGGGCTCATACTGTATCCAGAAGGCTATGTGGGTGCTCATACTGTATATAGGAGGCTATATGAGGGCTTACACTGTATACAGGAGGATATGTGTGGCTCATACTGTATACAGAAGGTTATGTGCGAGCTCATACTGTATCTAGGTAGCTATATGGGGGATCATACTTTATATAGGGAGCTATGTGGGGCTTATACTGTATAAAGGGAGCCATGTAGGGGCTCATACTGTATGTAAGGGTCTGTGTGTGGACTCATATCATATGTAGGGGGCTGTGTGAAGGCTTATTTTGTATGTAGGGGCTATGTGCGGGCTCATACTGTATATAGGAGGCTATGCGGGGGCTCACACTTTATATAGGAAGCTATGTGCGGGCTCATACTGTATCTAGGTAGCTATATGGGGGCTCATACTGTATATAGGTAGCTATGTGAGGCTTATACTGTATATAGGGAGCTATATGGGAGCTCATATTGTATGTATGGGGCTATGTGGGGGCTAATATTGTATATGGGGGGCTGTGTGGGGGCTCATATTGTATGTAGGGGCTATGTGGGGCATATTGCCTGGGCCTGTGAGCTGTTATCCTCATTGCAGTATATCTTATGGTCTCCTTTTCTTTTCCTATTTGAAGGAATTCCCTGATGAACCCCTGAATGACCGAAAGAGAGGGGAAATGCGTCCAAAGAAAATTCCATTAATCTAAGTACACAAGTGTTCAGGCCATTTAGGATCCATATACTGCATAATAGTACATGTCCATAGAAACGTGACTGTGAGGTATATGGATGGTTTGTGATTGACATCATATATGTTTCTTCCTGGACTTTGTTTTTTTTTTTCTGGTCAGATTGTTGAAAAATATTGATAAATATATATACTGTATACTGTATGCATGGCACCCCTCCATCCTGGTATGCATGGCACCCCTCCATCCTAGTATGCATGGCACCCCTCATTCTGGTATGCATGGCACCCCCTCCATCCTGGTATGCTTGGCACCCCTCCATCCTGGTATGCATGGCACCCCTGATCTCCATCCTGGAATGCAAGGCTCCCCTCATCCTGGTATGCATGGCATCCCTCATCCTTATCCTGGTATGCATGGCACACCTCATCCTTATCCTGGTATGCACTGCATCCCACATCCTTATCCTGGTATGCATGGCATCCCTTATCCTTATCCTAGTATGCATGGCACCCCTCATCCTTATCCTGGTATGCAAGGCACTCCTCATCCCTATCCTGGTATGCATGGCATCCCTCATCCTTATCCTGGTATGTATGGCACCCCTCATCCTTATCCTGGTATGCATGGCACAGCAATCCCCATCCTGGTATGCATGGCACCCCTAATCCCCATCAAGCTGCACATTAAAAAAATAAACACTTCTACTCACCTTTCTTCCCTGTGTTCCAGCACTGCATCCTGCTCTGCTGCCAGCACTGATCTCACCATGTGAGCCTCACTGCCATGCACCCTCAGCTGTGAGAATAGTCACTGCTCCCCACGCCGGGACTGTGTGCATGGAGAGCAGTGACTTCATTCTCCTTAATAGCCGGCACACAGTGTAGCCGCAGCGTGGCTCCTGCTGCAGCCAGGCGATCGCATGTGCCCGCTATTAAAGAGCATGAATATTCACCCCTCTCTACTCCCATGAGTGTGGAGAGGGGTGAATATTCATGCCCTTTAATAGCAGGCACACGTGATCGTCCGACAGCAGCAGGAGCCGCTCTGTGGATACACTGTGTGCCGGCTATTAAGGAGAAAGAATATTCAGTGCTCCCCACACCCATGGGCGTGGGGAGAACTGAATATTAATTGTCTTTAGCAGCAGGGACAATGTAGGCTGCAGCATGCGGCTGCTGCCTCCTGTGCCTCGCTCCTCCGCTGCTACTGCTCCCCCCACAACCCCACAGTATATATATATACCCCCCACATTCGGATTATAAGACGCACCTCCCACTTTCCTTTAAAATTTTGGAGGAAAAAGTGTGTCTTATAGTCCAAAAAATGCGGTATATATATACAGTATATCTATAATATAACGCTAAAAGTGTCCCTCTGTCTGAAGCCTCTATAGACTGCACAAGTTCGACACACCTGCTCAGTCTGGCTCCAGACAGAAGAACGCATGGAGCCGTTACAGGTAAGAGGAGTGTGTGGCGCCGGGGATCGCGGTATGCGTTCAGTGTCTACACATACAGCGATCTCCGGCGCCACAGTTACATACCTGACCGGGAGGAACGCTGCCACGGCGCCTCTCTTCTCATCGGAGACCGGGGCAGGAGTGAAGGCATCGGAATCAGCGCATGCGCATAGTGCTATCCTGCGCCATTTTACTGAAGACACATTTGCAGTGTGTCTTCAGCAAAATGGCACCGGAAAGCGCAGTATGGGCATGCTTGTACTCTGGCGCCACACTCCTCTCCCGGCCTCCGGCAGAACAGGGCACCACAGCGCTGGAGCACAGGGAAGAAAGGTGAGTATATGTGTTTTTTTGTATGTGTGCAGCGTGAAAGGGATGAGGGGGTCACACATACCAGGATTGTTGGGTGAGGGGGCCACACATACCAGGATTGGGGGATGAGGGGGTCACACATACCAAGATTGAGGGGGTGAGGGGGCCACACACACCAGGATTGGGGGATGAGGGGGCCACACATACTAGTATTAGGAGCTGAGGGGGCCACACATACCAAGATTGGGGGAAAAGGGGTCCACACTTACCAGAATTGGGGGATGAGGGGGTCACACATATCAGGATTGGGGGATGAGGGGGCCACACATACTAGGATTAGGGGATGAGGGGTACCATACATACCAGGATTGAGGGGTGAGGGGACCATGCATACCAGGATTGAGGGGGTGAGGGGACCATGCATACCAGGATTGAGGGGTGAGGGGACCAGGCATACCAGGATTGGGGGTGAGGGGACCATGCATACCAGGATTGGGGATGAGGGGACCATGCTTACCAGGATTGGGGGATGAGGGGTACCATGCATACCAGGATTGGGGGGTGAGGGGTACCGTGCATACCAGGATTGGGGGGGTGAGAGGACCATGCATACCAGGATTGGGAGGTGAGGGGAGCCATGCATACCTACCAGGATTGGGGATGAGGGGTGCCACGCATACCAGGATTGGGAGGTGAGGGGTACCATGCAAACCAGATTTGGGGGTGAGGGGACCATGCATACCAGGATTGGTGATGAGACGTGCCATGCATACCAGCATTGGGGATGAGGAGTACCAAGCATACCAGGATGATGGATGGGGTGCCATGCATACCAGGATGTGGGGAACCATGCATACCAGAATAGGAATGAGGGATACCGTGCATACCGGAATAGGAATATGTGGTGCCGTGCATAACAGGATTGGGGGGTGAGGGGTACCATGCATACCAGGATTGGGGGGGTGAGAGGACCATGCATACCAGGATTGGGAGGTGAGGGGAGCCATGCATACCTACCAGGATTGGGGATGAGGGGTGCCACGCATACCAGGATTGGGAGGTGAGGGGTACCATGCAAACCAGATTTGGGGGTGAGGGGACCATGCATACCAGGATTGGTGATGAGACGTGCCATGCATACCAGCATTGGGGATGAGGAGTACCAAGCATACCAGGATGATGGATGGGGTGCCATGCATACCAGGATGTGGGGAACCATGCATACCAGAATAGGAATGAGGGATACCGTGCATACCGGAATAGGAATATGTGGTGCCATGCATAACAGGATTGGGGGATGAGGAGTGCCACACATACCAGGATTGGGGGAAGAGGTGGCCACACATACAAGGATTGGGGGATGAGGGGGCCACACATACCAGGATTGGGGGATGAGGGGGCCACACATACCAGGATTGGGGGAAGAGGTGGCCACACATACCAGGATTGGGGGATGAGGGGTACCATACATAACAGGATTGAGGTGTGATGGGACCATGCATACCAGGATTGAGGGGTGAGGGGACCATGCATACCAGGATTGGGGGTGAGGGGACCATGCTTACCAGGATTGGGGGATGAGGGATATCATGGATACCAGGATTGGGGGATGAGGGGTACCATGCATACCAGAATTGTGGGGTGAGGGATACTATGCACACCAGGATTGGGGGGTGATGGGACCATGCATTCCAGGATTGGGAGGTGAGGGGCACCATGCATACCAGGATTGGGGCTGAGGGGTGCCTTGCATACCAGGATTGGGAGATGAGGGGCACCATGCATACCAGGATTGGGGGGTGAGGGGACCATGCATACCAGGATTGGGAGGTGAGGGGGGCCATGCATATCAGGATTGGGGGTGATGGGTACCATGCTTACAAGTATTGGGGGTGAGGGTACCATGCCTACCAGGATTGGGAGGTGAGGTGGGCCATGCATACCAGCATTGGGGATGGGGGGTGCCATACATACCAGCATTGGGGATGAGGAGAACCATGCATACCAGGATGATGGATGGGGTGCCATGCATAAGAGGATGAGGGGTACCATGCATACAAGAATAGGGATGAGGGGTACCATGCATACTAGAATAGGAATATGTGGTGCCATGCACACCAGGATTGGGGGATGAGGAGTGCCATGCATACCAGGATAGGGATGAGGGGGCCATACATACCAGGATTGGGGATGAGGGAGCCATGCATACCAGGATGAGGGGTTGGGTGTCATGCATATCAGGATTGGGGGATGAGGAGGGCATACTTACTAGGATTGGTTGATGAGGGATGCCATACATACCAGAATTGGGATGAGGAGTGCCATGTATACCAGGATGAGAGGTACCATACATACCAGAATAGGGGTGTGTGGTACAATGCATACCAGGATGAGGGATTGGGTACCATGCATACCAGGATGAGGGATGGGGTGCCATGCATACCAGGATGAGGGGTACCATGCATACGAGAGTAGGGTTGAGGGGTACCATGCATACCAGGATAGGAATGCAGGGTTCCATGCATACTAGGATGAGGGATGGAGTGCCATGCATACAAGGATTGAGGGATGAGGAGGCCATACATACCAGAATTGGGATGAGGGGTGCCATGTATACCAGCATGAGGGATACCATACATACCAGAATAGGGATGCGGGGTATCATGCATAGCAGGATGAGGGATGGGGTGCCATGTATACCAGGATGAGGGGTACCATACATACCATGAAAGGGATGAGGAGTACCATGCATACCAGGATTGGGGATGAGAAGTACCATGCATACCAGGATTGGGGATGAGGAAGCCAGGCATATCAGTATGAGGGATTAGGCACCATACATACCAGGATTGGGGGATGAGGGGTGCCATACATACCAGGATTGAGGGATGAGGGGGTCACACATACCAGGATTGGGGGATGAGGGGGCCATGCATACCAGGATGAGAGATGGGGTGCCATGCATACCAGGATTGGGGATGAGGGGAGCCATGCAAACCAGGATTGGGGATGAGGAATGTCATGCATACCAGGATTGGGGATGAGGGGTGCCATGCATACCAAAATTGGGGTTGAGGGGTGCCATGCATACCAAGATTGGGGAAGAGGGGTGCCATGCATACCAGGATTGGGGATGAGGGGTGCCATGCATACCAGGATTGGGGATGATGGGTGCCATGCATACCAGGATTGGGGATGAGGAGTGCCATACATACCAGGATTGGGAATGAGGGGTGCCATGCATACCAGGATTGGGGATGAGGGGTGCCATGCATACCAGGATATGAATCTGGGGGGCCAATGCATACCAGGATTCGGATGAGGGGTCATGTATACCAGGAAAGGGCTGAGGGTGGCATGTATATCTGGATGAGGGATTGGGTGCCATGCATACCAAGATTGGGGATGAGGGGTGCCATGAATACTAGGATTGGGGATGATGGATGCCATGCATGCCAGGATTGGGGATGAGAGGTGCCATGCATACCAGGATTGGGATGAGGGGTGCCATGCATACCAGGATTGGGGATGAGTGGTGCCATGCTTACCAGGATTGGTGATGAGGGGTGCCATGCATACCAGGATTGGGGATGAGGGGTGCCATGCATACCAGGATTGTGTATTAGGGGTGACATGCATAACAGGATTTTGGATAAGGGGTACCATGCATACCAGGATAGGGATGAGGGGTACCATGCATACCAGGATAGGGCTCTGAGGGGTCCATACATGCCTGGATTCGGATGAGTGGTACCATGCATACCAGTATGAGGGGTGCCATGCATGCCAGGATTGCGAATGAGGGGTGCCTTGCAAACCAGGATTGGGGATGAGGGGTGCCATGCATACCAGCATTGGGATGAGTGGTGCCATGCATACCAGGATTGGGGATGAGGGGTGCCTTGCATACCAAGATTGCGGTTGAGGGGTGCCATGCATGCCAGGATTGGGGATGAGCGGTGCCATGCATACCTGGATTGGGTATGAGGGGTGCCATGCATACCAAGATTGCGGTTGAGGGGTGCCATGCATACCAGGATTTTGGATAAGGGGTGCCATGCATACCAGGATAGGGATGAGATGTACCATGCATACCAGGATAGGGATCTGGGGGGGGCCATGCATACCAGGATTCGGATGAGGAGTACCATGTATACGAGGATGAGAGGTACCATACATACCAGAATAGGAATGAGGGAGCCATATATACCAGGATGTGGGGTGCCATGCATGCCAGGATTGGGGTTGAGGGGTGCCATGCATACCAGGATTGGGGATGATGGGTGCTATGCATACCAGGATTGGGGATGAGGAGTGCCATACATACCAGGATTGGGGATGAGGGGAGTTAGGCATACCAGGATTGGGGATGAGGAGTGCCATGCATACCAGGATTGGGGATGAGAGGTGCCATGCATACCAAGATTGGGGTTGAGGGGTGCCATGCATACCTGGATTGGAGATGAGGAGTGCCATGCATACCAGGATTGGGGATGAGGGGTGCCATGCATACCAAGATTGGGGTTGAGGGGTGCCATGCATACCAAGATTGAGGATGAGGGGTGCCAGGCATACCAGGATTGGGGATGAGGAGTGCTATGCATACTAGGATTGGGGATGATGGCTGCAATGCATACCAGGATTGGGGATGAGGAGTGCCACACATACCAGGATTGGGGATGAGGGATGCCATAAATACCAGGATTGGGGATGAGGAGTGCCATGCATACCAGGATGGGGGATGAGGGGTGCCATGCATACCAAGATTGGGGCTGAGGGGTACCATGCATACCAAGATTGGGGTTGAGGGGTGCCATGCATACCAAGATTGGGGATGAGGGGTGCCATTCATACCAGGATTGGGGATGAGGAGTGCCATGCATACCAGGATTGGGGATGATGGGTGCAATGCATGCCAGGATTGGGGATGAGGAGTGCCATACATACCAGGATTGGCGATGAGGGGTGCCATGCATACCAAGATTGGGGCTGAGGGGTACCATGCATACCAAGATTGGGGTTGACGGGTGCCATGCATACCAAGATTGGGGATGAGGGGTGCCAGGCATACCAGGATTGGTGATGAGGAGTGCCATGCATACCAGGATTGGGGATGATGGGTGCAATGCATACCAGGATTGGGGATGAGGAGTGCCATGCATACAAGGATTGAGGGATGAGGGGTGCCATGCATACCAGGATAGGGATGAGGGGTACCATGCATACCAGGATAGGGATATGGGGGGCCATGCATACCAGAATTCGGGTGAGTGGCCATGTATACCAGAATAGGGATAAGGGGTACCATGTATATCAGGATGAGGGATGGAGTACCATGCATACCAGGATAGGGATGAGGGGTACCATGCATACCAGGATGAGGGGTACCATACATACCAGGATAGGGATGAGGGAGCCATGCATACCAGGATGAGGGGTGCCATGCATGCCAGGATTGGGGATGAGGGGTGCTATGCATACCAGGATTGGAGATGAGGGGTGCCATGCAAACCAGGATTGGGATGAGGGGTGCCATGAATACCAGGATTGGGGATAAGCAGTGCCATGCATACCAGGATTGGGGATGAGGGGTGCCATGCGTACCAGGATTGGGGATGAGGGGTGCCATGCATACCAGGATAGGGATGAGGGGTACCATGCATACCAGTATATGGATCTGCAGGGGCCATGCATACCAGGATTTGGATGAGGAGTACAATGCATACCAGGATGAAGGGTAGCATACATACCAGGATAGGGATGAGGGAGCCATGTATACCAGGATGAGGGGTGCCATGCATGCCAGGATTGGGGATGAGGGGTGCCATGCGTACCAGGATTGGGGATGAGGGGTGCCATGCATACCAGGATTGGGATGAGGGGTGCCATGCATACCAGGATTGGGGATGAGGAGTTCCATGCATACCAGGATTGGGGATGAGGGGTGCCATGCATACCAAGATTGGGGGTGAGGGGTGCCATGCATACCAAGATTGGGGATGAGGGGTGCCATGCATACCAGGATTGGGGATGAGGGGTGCCATGCATAACAGGATTCGGGATGAGGGGTGCCATGCATACCAGGATTGGGGATAAGGGGTGCCATGCATACCAGGTTTGGGTGTTAGTTGTGCCATGCATACAGGATTGGGATTGAGGGGTGTCATGCATACCAGGATTGGGGATGATGAGTGCAATGCATACCAGGATTGGGGATTAGGAGTGCCATACATACCAGGATTGGGGATGAGGGGTGCCATGCATACCAGGATTGGGGATGAGGGGTGCCATGCATACCAGGATTGGGGATGATGGGTGCCATGCATAACAGGATTCGGGATGAGGGGTGCCATGCATACCAGGATTGGGGATAAGGGGTGCCATGCATACCAGGTTTGGGTGTTAGTTGTGCCATGCATACAGGATTGGGATTGAGGGGTGTCATGCATACCAGGATTGGGGGTGAGGGGTGCCATGCATACCAGGATTGGGGCTGAGGGGTGCAATGCATACCAGGATTAGTGGTGAGGGGTGCCATGCATACCAGGATAGGGATGAGGCATGCCATGCATACCAGGATAGGGATGAGGGCAGCACATAGCAGGATGCAGGAACAGGATTGGGGAACACAAATACCAGGATGGGGGCAGCTCAAATACCAGAATGGGGGCAGCACATACTAGCATGAGAGACCATATACCAATAAAAATGCTCGCCAACCGAGCGTAGAACAGGCTCAATAGCTAGTGTACACTACCGTTCAAAAGTTTGGGGGTCACTCAGACAATTTTGTGTTTTCCATGAAAACTCATACTTTTATTTATCAAATGAGTTGCAAAATGAATTGAAAATATGGTCCAGACATTGACAAGGTTATAAATAATGATTTTTATTAGAAAGAATAATTTTCTCCTTTAAAGTTTGCTTTTGTCAAAGAATGCTCCCTTTGCAGCAATTACAGCTTTGCAGACCTCTGGCATTCTAACTGTTAATTTGCTGAGGTAATCTTGAGAAATTTCACCCCATGCTTCCTGAAGCCCCTCCCACAAGTTGGATTGGCTTGATGGGCACTTTTTGAGTTCCATACGGTCAAGCTGCTCCCACAAAAGCTCAATGGGGTTGAGATCTGGTGACTGCGCTGGCCACTCCATTACAGATAGAATACCAGCTGCCTGCTTCTTCCCTAAATAGTTCATGTATAATTTGGAGGTGTGCTTTGGGTCATTGTCTTGTTGTAGGATGAAATTGGCTCCGATCAAGCGCAGTCCACAGGGTATGGAAAGGCGTTGCAAAATGGAGTGAGAACCTTCCTTATTCAAAATCCCATTTACCTTGTACAAATCTCCTTGAAAAAATAAAAGGCCGTCCTCGATGTATGCAATTCCCCCTTTGAAGTTTTTGAAACATGTTATTCTCATGCCAATTAAGGAAAAAAGGTCACATTCAATTGCTTGGCTGTTCTTTAGCAATGCCCACACATTTCACAATGATAAATACATTAAAAGCTCTTGTCAAAGAGTTGTTTTACTGCATTGTTGTGAAACTATGCATGCACAGAGCTTTGAGCAATAATTTTTGTGCATTCCATGAGCAATAGCATGGTTGAAGATTTTTCTAGAATAGCCTTGGATGTGTTCTTCCATTTTTGACAAAGAGCATCTTCTAAATATTGTACAGTGAGAACATTTTGGACCTTCCATCAAGAAAAGATTACCTCAGAAGAACCTCGAAGAAGATGTTTGGATTTATTGATCATTTTCTTGGAAAACTCCAAATCGAAGTAAGTAGGACAAATGTAATGATTCAATGTTTGGATTTAATCTACCCTGTTTGTCCTACCTGATATGTTTGTTTTTTACTTTTTTTGTAGGTCCGGAAAATCCTTACCTGAAAGCCTTATGTGGACTCTTGGAATCCTTGGAAGATATTGTAGAATTCAGGTCATACTCCAATTGTGTGGTAAGCATTTGCTCAAGAACTCTATCACATTTTCAAAGCTTTAAATGTAGACAATATGCAATCATCATGTGTCAGAAAGCTGAGAGGCTTTACATTGAGATTGCATTTTTATTACTACAATCTAATCTGTTGTGTGTCAGTTAAAAAACAAAAGACCATCTTTGATCCAGGGAATATCCACTTTGCAGTCATAGAAATATGTTTTCCTCAGGCCAATTACGGTAAGAAATACTTGTTCAACTACTTGGTTGTTTCTGTGCATTACCCACACATTTTACAATGATAAATTCAGTAAAAGCTCTTGTCAAAGATTTGTTTTTACTGCATTGTTGTGAAATCATGTGCATGCACAGAGCCTGGGGCATAAATTGTTTTGCATATTGCATGGGCCATGGAATAGTTAATTCACTTTGAGGAAGAACCGTAGAAGATTCTTCCTTCTTTGACAAACAAGCATCTTCTAAGTTTTGCATTTTGAGAACATTTTTGGACCGTCTATAAAGAATGGATTCCATTAGAAACGCCTTGAAGAACATGTGAAGCATTTGTTCATCAATTTTTGGAAAACACCTAATTAAAGTAAGTAAAACAAATTTAGTATTTCAAGTTTTGCATTCTATCTTCTCCATTGGTCCTAGCTGACATTTTTTGTTTTGTTTTGTGTAGGTCAGAAAATAATTTCTCTGGAAGCACTTTGTGGACTCTTGGAATCAGTGGAATACATTATATAATTCACGTTGTGCCCCAATTGGGAGGTAAGTATTTACTATACCATTCAATTACATGTATATAGCTATGGATGTAGATTATATGCAATCATCATATGTCAGAAAGCTGAGAGGCTTTACATTGAGATTGCATTTTTATTACTACAAGATAATCTGTTCACTTTCCTTAGTTAGAAAAATGAAAGGCCGTCCTCGATCCAGGCAATTCCCCCTTTGTAGTAATTGAAATAT
Organism: Phyllobates terribilis; assembly: GCF_046119375.1. Lineage (NCBI taxonomy): Eukaryota > Metazoa > Chordata > Amphibia > Anura > Dendrobatidae > Phyllobates > Phyllobates terribilis. The sequence continues at coordinate 148,666 of NW_027364882.1, forward strand.
GTTTTTTTGGGCCAATTATGGAAAGAAGGTCATATTCAACTAGTTGGCTGTACTTGTGCAATGCCCACACATTTCACAATGATGAATAAGTAAAAATTCTTGTCAAAGAGTTGTTTTACTGCATTGTTGTGAAACTATGCATGCACAGAGATCTGAGCAATATTTTTTGTGCATTCCATGAGCAATAGCATGGTAAATGATTTTTCTAGAAGAAGCTTGGATGTGTTCTTCCATTTTTGACAAAGGGGACATCTTTTAAATGTTGGACTGTGAGAACATTTTGGACCTTCCATCAAGAAAAGATTACCTCAGAAGGACCTAGAAGAAGATGTGTGGATTTGTTGATAATTTTCTAAGAACACTCCAAATCAAAGTAAGTAGGACAAATGTAATAATTCAGAGCTTAGATTTAATCTACCCTGTTTGTCCTACCTGATATATATTTTTCTTACTTTTTATGTAGGTCCGGAAATTCCTTACCTGAAAGCCTTATGTGGACTCTTGGAATCCTTGGAAGATATTGTAGAATTCAGATCATACTCCAAATGTGTGGTAAGCATTTGTGGCACCCCTGAGGGTTCAGTCGCCACAGAGGTACTTCACCTCACCCAGAGGTGTGGTGTCTCCTTCTCTCAGGTAAGAAGGGAGTGCTGCTCGGAACCCCAACACCTGCATCCAACACTACACTGCTGTAGGCCAGCAGGAAGGGCAAGACGCAATTTATGTTTCTGCTGAGCTCTGACCCTGGCTGGAGTGGGGGGAACCCAGAGGTAGGGGGAACCAGTAGTGGGTGTGGGTGGAGGAAGTAGTTAGGGGGAGCACTTTGGTAGGAGTATAAATAGGGAAGCCATTTTAGGGTGGCAGATCAGTCAGACTAGTAGTTGGAGAACAGTCTGGAAGCAGAGTCTCAGTAGGAGCTCTGCTCCACAACTTGGGCCTAGTGTCAGAGGCCCAGGAGGGGAGCAGGGAGTAGGATCCGTTCTAAGAAGGGATCCTAGGGGGGGTACGGCGAGTGCAGGAAGGCACCTGTATGCCCCGCATCTCTCAGAAGACAGAGGGATCGTAGGCCGCAGGAAGGGGACCGGCCCCTGGCCCAGTTGTGTACTTCAAGTCCCGGCTGGAAGAACCGGAGGCTCCTGGCTTATATAGTCAGTTGCCGAAGCCTCATTCTAATCCCCGTGAGGGTCAAGCAGGTCTGTGAACTCTGACGGACAGTAGGGACTTCAGAGCACCCGAGCAGGATTGAGAGTGGGAAGCGCATGGCAAGAGAGAGAAAGACCCAGCGTGAAGACGGTCTAGATAGGAACACAAGAAAGTGGGGTTCTGCCAGGTATTCCTGATCTACCTGAGGAAGTGCTGAACCCCTGCCTGGTGAATGCAGCGCGACATGTAAGGCTAGCACCTGTACAGTGCACCAGTGGAACTGTCATAATAATTGTCAGTAAAAACTCGGATGACTGCACCGCACTGCCTTCGTCCATTCTTTAATCTGTGCCATCGTTCCCTCTCTGCACTACAACGCCCAGCACAACCACCATCCATTACACCATACACTGCCCTGGAGCTAGCTCTACCTGTGGAGAGCCACACCATCCCTGCTGCCGTAACACAAGCTCCAGAGGACTGCTCCCCAGCGGCGGTCCCCTTTAGCCGCAATCCACAGGTGGCTTCATGAACAATCCCAAAAATCCCATATTAAAGTACCCCCCTTGTGCACTGACCGCCCTGGGTCACGGACCGGGCCAGCCACCGTGATACTCCCCTACCGGCATACACAAAGGCCCGGCTGCAGAGTAACCCACGGCCCTGGGGGCGCGTCACATTTGCTCAAGAACTCTATCACATTTTCAAAGCTTTAAATGTAGACAATATGCAATCATCATGTGTCAGAAAGCTGAGAGGCTTTACATTGAGATTGCATTTTTATTACTACAATCTAATCTGTTGTGTTTCAGTTTAAAAACAAAAGACCATCCTTGATCCAGGCAATATCCTGTTTGCAGTCGTAGAAATATGTTATCCTCAGGCCAATAACGGTAAGAAATACTTGTTCAACTACTTGGTTGTTTCTGTGCATTACCCACACATTTTACAATGATAAATACAGTAAATGCTCTTGTGAAAGATTTGTTTTTACTGCATTGTTGTGAAATCATGTGCATGCACAGAGCTTGGGAAGTAAGTTGTTTTGCGTATTGCATGGGCCATGGAATGGTTGATGTGCTTTGAGGAAGAACCGTAGAAAGATTCTTACTTCCTTGACAAACAAGCATCTTCTAAGTGTTACATTTTGAGGACCTTTTTGAACCTTCTATCAAGAATGGATTCAATTAGAAACTCCTTGAAGAACATGTGAAGCGTTTGTTCATCAATTTTTGGAAAACACCTACTCAAAGTAAGTAAAACAAATTTAGTATTTCAATTTTTGCATTCTATCTTCTCCATTGGTCCTAGCTGACATTTTTTGCTTTGTTTTGTGTAGGTCAGAAAATAATTTCTCTGGAAGCACTTTTTGGACTCTTGGAATCAATGGAATACATTATAGAATTCATGTTGTGCCCCAATTGGGAGGTAAGTATTTACTACCCCATTTAATTACATGTATATAGCTATGGATGGAGATTATATGCGATCATCATATGTCAGAAAGCTGAGAGGCTTTACATTGAGATTGCATTTTTATTATTATAAGCTAATTTGTTTACTTTCCTTAGTTAGAAAAATGAAAGGCCGTCCTCGATCCAGGCAATTCCCCCTTTGTAGTAATTGAAATATGTTTTTTGGGGCCAATTATGGAAAGAAGGTCATGTTCATCTAGTTGGCTGTACTTGTGCAATGCCCACACATTTCACAATGATGAATAAGTAAAAACTCTTGTCAAAGAGTTGTTTTACTGCATTGTTGTGAAACTATGCATGCACAGAGCTCTGAGCAATAATTTTTGTGCATTTCTTGAGCAATAGCATGATAGATGATTTTTCTAGATGAACCTTGGATGTGTTCTTCCATTTTTGACAAAGTGGACATCTTTTAAATATTGGACTGTGAGAACATTTTGGACCTTCCATCAAGAAAAGATTGCCTCAGAAGGAGCTAGAAGATGTGTGGATTTATTGATAATTTTCTTGGAAAACTCCAAATCAAAGTAAGTAGGACAAATATAATATTTCAATGCTTAGATTTAATCTACCTTGTTTGTCCTACCTGATATAGTTTGTTTTTACTTTTTTTGCAGGTCAGGAAAATCCTTACTTGAAAGCCTTATGTGGACTCTTGGAATCCTTGGAAGATATCGTAGAATTCAGGCCATACTCCAATTGTGTGGTAAGCATTTGCTTAAGAACTCTATCACATTTTCAAAGCTTTAAATGTAGACAATATGCAATCATCATGTGTCAGAAAGCTGAGAGGCTTTACATTGAGATTGCAATTGTATTACTACAATCTATTCTGTTGTGTTTCAGTTAAAAAACAAAAGACCATCCTTGATCCAGGCAATATCCTCTTTGCAGTCATAGAAAATATGTTATCCTCAGGCCAATTACGGTAAGAAATACTTGTTCAACTACTTGGTTGTTTCTGTGCATTACGCACACATTTTACAATGATAAATACAGTAAAAGCTCTTGTCAAAGATTTGTTTTTTCTGCATTGTTGTGAAATCATGTGCATGCACAGAACCTGGGGCGTAAATTGTTTTGCGTATTGCATGGGCCATGGAATGGTTGATGCACTTTGAGGAAGACCCGTAGAAAGATTCTTACTTCCTTGACAAACAAGCATCTTCTAAGTGTTACATTTTGAGGACATTTTTGGACCTTCTATCAAGATTAGATTCCATTAGAAACTCCTCGAAGAACATGTGAAGCATTTGTTCATCAATTTTTGGAAAACACCTAAACAAAGTAAGTAAAACAAATTTAGTATTTCAATTTTTGCATTCTATCTTCTCCATTGGTCCTAGCTGACATTTTTTGTTTTGTTTTGTGTAGGTCAGAAAATAATTTCTCTGGCAGCACTTTTTGGACTCTTGGAATCAATGGAATACATTATAGAATTTGCGTTGTGCCCCAATTGGGAGGTAAGTATTTACTACCCCATTTAATTACATGTATATAGCTATGGATGGAGATTATATGCGTTCATCATATGACAGAAAGCTGAGAGGCTTTACATTGAGATTGCATTTTTATTACTACAAGCTAATCTGTTTACTTTCCTTAGTTAGAAAAATGAAAGGCCATCCTCGATCCAGGCAATTCCCCCTTTGTAGTAATTGAAATATGTTTTTATGGGCCATTTAAGGAAAGAAGGTCATGTTCAACTATTTGTCTGTACTTGTGCAATGCCCACACATTTCACAATGATGAATAAGTAAAAACTCTTGTCAAAGAGTTGTTTTACTGGATTGTTGTGAAGCTTTGCATGCACAGAGCTCTGAGCAATAATTTTTGTACATTCCATGACCAATAGCATGGTAGATGATTTTTCTAGAGGAACCTTGGATGTGTTCTTCCATTTTGACAAAGGGGACATCTTTTAAATGTTGGACTGTGAGAACATTTTGGACCTTCCATCAAGAAAAGATTACCTCAGAAGGACCTAGAAGAAGATGGGTGGATATATTGATAATTTTCTTGGAAAACTCCAAATCAAAGTAAGTAGGACAAATGTAATAATTCAAAGCTTAGATTTAGTCTACCCAGTTTGTCCTACCTGATATTGTTTGTTTTTACTTTTTTTGTAGGTCAGGAAAATCCTTACCTGAAAGCCTTATGTAGACTCTTGGAATCCTTGGAAGATATTGTAGAATTCAGGTCATACTCCAATTGTGTGGTACGCATTTGCTCAAGAACTGTATCACATTTTCAAAGCTTTAAATGTAGACAATATGCAATCCTCATGTGTCAGAAAGCTGAGAGGCTTTACATTGAGATTGCATTTTTATTACTACAATCTAATCTGTTGTGTTTCAGTTGAAAAACAAAAGACCATCCTTGATCCAGGCAATATCCTCTTTGCAGTCATAGAAATATGTTATCCTCAGGCCAATTACGGTAAGAAATACTTGTTCAACTACTTTGTTGTTTCTGTGCATTACCCACACATTTTACAATGATAAATACAGTAAAATCTCTTGTCAAAGATTTGTTTTTACTGCATTGTTGGGAAATCATGTGCATGTGTGGCGCCCCTGAGTGTTCGACCGCCACAGGGATGCTGCACTTCTTTAATGGAGTGTGGTGTTCTTCCTCCGAGGTAAGGCCAATGTGATAGTTGTGACCTAACCTTTTGCATCCAACACCACACTTCTCCACCAGAGGGAGCTGGTATGCATTAGGTGCTGCTCCCCTGGTTACAGGGAGACTGGGGAACACAAAGTGGTAGGAACCAGTTAGTGGGTTAGGGTGGAGGACTTACAAATTAGTTACACTTTAAATTTCATATTTAATAGAAAGCCATCTTTGATTTTGGTCCTGTTTGGTCCTTTTTAGTCTTTTGCTGCTCTCTGGCAGTTTTGCCTGTCAAGCGGTCTTGGTTGCTGTCAACTACTGTGTGTAATGTGACCTCCCTCCGGGAGCGCAGATCCTGTGTGGGCCTGCACCGGCAAGGGACACAGCCCTCGTGCCCTGGCCTTGGGACGAGAGGTAGGTTGCAGACAAGGAATGTCTCAACCCGGCCAAGAACAAGGATCAAGAAGGCCCGGGAGCTTTAGAGTTTAGCTCCCCAGCAAATGGGTCCCGGGGAGGATGCTGACGGAGCGGAGTATGCCACCTGTCCTCGCCTACCTGATCTATTCAGAGGGATTCTGGCTGCAAGAGGGGTACCGGCCCCCGACTCCCGACCTTGTACTCCATGTCCTGGATGGGAAAGCCCGGTTAGGCCCTGAGGATCCCACCGGGCATTGGATGGAGGGAAATTGCCACCTGTGCCCTAGTCCTGAGAGGAGCTCAGAGGGAGACCCGGCCTATCTACACACGCACAGACGGGAAAGGGTGAAGTCTGTAGTGCAGGAACACTCTGGTGTAGGGTCGCTCCCGAACACTGGACTTTCTCGGAGGTAGTCGGACCCCCGTCCCAGGTGGCCGCAGGACTCTGCGGGGAGCAGGGAGTCGCCTTACCGCTGTCATCTCTAAGTGAGTAAAGCCTTGGAAGTTCACCCCTATGGCCTCCGGACTGTTCATTATGCGCCATACCATGCGACGCGGTGCCCGTACTCCCCGCACTACTACTCCCCCCCTTCATCCTGTCTGCTTGCCCTGAGGCCTTGCTCCGCCTGTGGGGAGCAGTGAGAACATTGGCCGCCACGACACCAGTCCTCGGCGGACTGTAGCGGCGCTGGCGGCCCTTCACCAGAAACCACAGGTGGCGTAGTCGTTAAAATAAGCCACTCAACCCGGACGAGCCCACAACATCTTCCTTTTCATGTGACGGCCCTGAGCACGGGTCGGGTCCGGGCCACGGCTACATCCCATCTCTTCATTACAGGACCCGACACCGAGTCCCCAATCACCCAGGGTAAACTGAAAAAAAACTAAAAGGGCTCTTTCGAGAATTGAGGCGTCACACATGCACAGAGCCTGGGGCGTAAATTGTTTTGCGTATTGCATAGGCCATGGAATGGTTGATGCACTTTGAGGAAGAACCGTAGAAAGATTCTTACTTCCTTGACAAACAAGCATCTTCTAAGTGTTACATTTTGAGGACATTTTTGGACCTTCTATCAAGACTGGATTCCATTAGAAACTCCTTGAAAAACATGTGAAGTGTTTGTTCATCAATTTTTGGAAAACACCTAATCAAAGTAAGTAAAACAAATTTAGTATTTCAATTTTTGCATTCTATCTTCTCCATTGGTCCTAGCTGACATTTTTTGTTTTGTTTTGTGTAGGTCAGAAAATAATTTCTCTGGAAGCACTTTGTGGACTCTTGGAATCAATGGAATACATTATAGAATTCACGTTGTGCCCCAATTGGGAGGTAAGTATTTACTATACCATTCAATTATATGTATATAGCTATGGATGTAGATTAAATGCAATCATCATATGTCAGAAAGTTGAGAGGCTTTTCATTGAGATTGCATTTTTATTACTACAAGCTATTCTGTTTACTTTCCTTAGTTAGAAAAATGAAAGGCCGTCCTTGATCTAGGCAATTCCCCCTTTGTACTAATTGAAATATGTTTTTTTGGGCCAATTATGGAAAGAAGGTCATGTTCAACTAGTTGTCTGTACTTGTGCAATGCCCACACATTTCACAATGATGAATAAGTAAAAACTCTTATCAAAGAGTTGTTTTACTGCATTGTTGTGAAACTATGCATGCACAGAGCTCTGAGCGATAACTGTTGTGCATTCCATGAGCAATAGCATGGTAGATGATTTTTCTAGAAGAACCTTGGATGTGTTCTTCCATTTTTGACAAAGTGGACATCTTTTAATTGTTGGACTGTGAGAACATTTTGGACCTTACATCAAGAAAAGATTACCTCAGAAGGACCTAGAAGAAGATGTGTGGATTTATTGATAATTTTGTTGGAAAACTCCAAATCAAAGTAAGTAGGACAAATGTAATAATTCAATGCTTAGATTTAATCTACCCTGTTTGTCCTACCTGATATGGTTTGTTTTTACTTTTTTTGTAGGTCAGGAAAATCCTTACCTGAAAGCCTTATGTGAACTCTTGGAATCCTTGGAAGATATTGTAGAATTCAGGTCATGCTCCAATTGTGTGGTAAGCATTTGCTCAAGAACGCTATCACATTTTCAAAGCTTTAAATGCAGACAATATGCAATCATCATGTGTCAGAAAGCTGAGAGGCTTTACATTGAGATTGCATTTTTATTACTACAATCTAATCTGCTGTATTTCAGTTAAAAAACAAAAGACCATCCTTGATCCAGGCAATATCCTCTTTGCAGTCGTAGAAATATGTTTTCCTCAGGCCAATTACTGTGAGAAATACTTGTTATACTACTTGGTTGTTTCTGTGCATTACGCACACATTTTACAATGATAAATACAGTAAAAGCTCTTGTCAAAGATTTGTTTTTACTGCATTGTTGTGAAATCATGTGCATGCACAGAGCCTGGGGCGTGAATTGTTTTGCATATTGCATGGGCCATGGAATGGTTGATGCAATTTGAAGAAGAACCGTAGAAATATTCTTACTTCCTTGACAAACAAGCATCTTCTAAGTGTTACATTTTGAGGACATTTTTGGACCTTCTATCAAGAATGTATTCCATTAGAAACTCCTTGAAGAACATGTGAAGCGTTTGTTCATCAATTTTTGGAAAACACCTACTCAAAGTAAGTAAAACAAATTTAGTATTTCAATTTTTGCATTCTATCTTCTCCATTGGTCCTAGCTGACATTTTTTGTTTTGTTTTGTGTAGGTCAGAAAATAATTTCTCTGGAAGCACTCTGTGGACTCTTGGAATCAATGGAATACATTATAGAATTCACGTTGTGCCCCAATTGGGAGGTAAGTATTTGCTACACTATTCAATTACATGTATATAGCTATGGATGTAGATTATATGTAATCATCATATGTCAGAAAGCTGAGAGGCTTTACATTGAGATTGCATTTTTATTATTACAAGCTAATCTGTTTACTTTCCTTAGTTAGAAAAATGAAGGGCCGTCCTAGATCCAGGTAATTCCCTCTTTGTAGTAATTGAAATATGTTTTTTTGGGCCAATTAAGGAAAGAAGGTCATGTTCAACTACTTGTCTGTACATGTGCAATGCCCACACATTTCACAATGATGAATAAGTAAAAACTCTTGTCAAAGAGATATTTTACTGCATTGTTGTGAAACTATGCATGCACAGAGCTCTGAGCAATAATTGTTGTGCATTCCATGAGCAATAGCATGGTAGATGATTTTTCTAGAAGAACCTTGGTTGTGTTCTTCCATTTTTGACAAAGGGAACATCTTTTAAATGTTGGACTGTGAGAACATTTTGGACCTTCCATCAAGAAAAGATGACCTCAGAAGGACCTAGAAGAAGATGTGTGGATTTATTAATCATTTTCTTGGAAAACTCCAAATCAAAGTAAGTAGGACAAAAGTAAATATTCAATGCTTAGATGTAATTTACCCTGTTTGTCCTACCTGATATGGTTTGTTTTTACTTTTTTGGTAGGTCAGGAAAATCCTTACCTGAAAGCCTTATGTGGACTCTTGGAATCCTTGGAAGATATTGTAGAATTCATGTCTTACTCCAATTGTGTGGTAAGCATTTGCTCAAGAACGCTATCACATTTTCAAAGCTTTAAATGTAGACAATATGCAATCATCATGTGTCAGAAAGCTGAGAGGCTGTACATTGAGATTGCATTTTTATTACTACAATCTAATCTGTTGTGTTTCAGTTAAAAAACAAAAGACCACCCTTGATCCAGGCAATATCCTCTTTGCAGTCGTAGAAATATGTTATCCTCAGGCCAATTACGGTAAGAAATACTTGTTCAACTACTTTATTGTTTCCGTGCATAACCCACACATTTTACAATGATAAATACAGTAAAAGCTCTTGTCAAAGATTTGTTTTTACTGCATTGTTGTGAAATTATGTGCATGCACAGAGCCTGGTGCGTAAATTGTTTTGTGTATTGCATGGGCCTTGGAATGGTTGATGCAATTTGAGGAAGAACCGTAGAAAGATTCTTACTTCCTTGACAAACAAGCATCTTCTAAGTGTTACATTTTGAGGACATTTTTGGACCTTCTATCAAGAATGGATTCCATTAGAAACTCCTTGAAGAACATGTGAAGCGTTTGTTCATCAATGTTTGGAAAACACCTAATCAAAGTAAGTAAAACAAATTTAGTATTTCAATGTTTGCATTCTATCTTCTCCATTGGTCCTAGCTGACATTTTTTGTTTTCTTTTCTGTAGGTCAGAAAATTATTTCTCTGGAAGCACTTTGAGGACTCTTGGAATTAATAGTATACATTATAGAATTCACGTTGTGCCCCAATTGGGAGGTAAGTATTTACTACACCATTCAATTACATGTATATAGCTATGGATGTAGATTATATGCAATCATCATATGTCAGAAAGCTTAGAGGCTTTACATTGAGATTGCATTTTTATTACTACAAGCTAATCTGTTCTCTTTCCTTAGTTAGAAAAATGAAGAGCTGTCCTCGATCCAGGCAATTCCCCCTTTGCAGTAATTTAAATATGTTTTTTGGGCCAATTATGGAAAGAAGGTCATGTTCAACTACTTGTCTGTACTTGTGCAATGCCCCACATTTCACAATGATGAATAAGTAAAAACTCTTGTCAAAGAGTTGTTTTGTTTCATTGTTGTAAAACTATGCAATCACAGAGCTCTGAGCAATAATTTTTGTGCATTCCATGAGTAATAGCATGGTAGATGATTTTTCTAGAAGAACCTTGGATGTGTTCTTCTATTTTTGACAAAGGGGACATCTTTAAAATGTTGGACTGTGAGAACTATTTGTACCTTCCATCAAGAAAAGATTACCTTAGAAGGACCTAGAAGAAGATGTGTGGATTTATTGATCATTTTCTTGGAAAACTCCAAATTAAAGTAAGTAGTAGTGTTGAGCGAGCACTAAAATGCTCGGGTGCTCGAAGCTTGGGCCGAGCTCGCCGTGATACTCGGGTGCTCGACCCGAGCAACGAGCCCAATGTTAGTCTATGGGAGACTCGAGCATTTTTGCGGTGGCACCCCCGGCAGTCTTTTAAAAGCCTAACAAGTGCCCAAAACGATAGTGACAGTGCTCAAATGACATGGGGACAGCATGGGGATCACCCCAGGAAGCATTTCTGACCCCCAGGTCACTGCTGTCAACAACGTGGTCAGAGGTATTAAGCCACTTTTACAGGCTCACAATAAAACGTTCAAAAACGAAAGTGAAACTTTTTTCCTGTGAAATATGTTAAGGAACATCCTTTCCAGAGTAAAGACTTGTGTATAAGTTAAAATAAATGACCAAAAACAAAAATACTCCTCCACACCTTTTGTATTGCTTTCAACTATGACAAATGCATTCACCGTGAAATGTCATTTTAACATTTTACAACCTTATCTGGCCATGTGCTGTGTGACACATGCATAAAATGCTGAAAAGACAAGGGAACAGCATGGGGAAGACCCCTGGAAGCATCTCTGACTCCCAGGTCACTGTCTAAAAGTGTGCCCATCATAAGTGATCCTTACCGCATCAGAAGATGCAGACTTGCAACTATCCCCATGCAAGTTCTAGTCCCAGGGCAGTGTTCAATTGTACCTCCCCCATTCCTTGCAATACAAGCTCAAGTATGCAGCCTGCCACCCACCCACCCCCAGGCTGTAATACCATACTGCTTGCTTGCTTGAACTTGAAATTGGGCCTTTTAGGCATGTGGAGGCGGAATCTGGCCACCACGCCATGGCTGTGTCGGCGGCCTGGTATCCATACTCAGTCCCCAGCCGCCTGGTGGCCGGGTGTCCCCGCTTGCTCCCCAGCCTCCAGGGGGTGGCCAGGTGTCCATACTCGGTCCCCAGCCACCCCTATTTGTCCCGGTAACCTTTCCCACACTTTTCTTAGCCTGTCCTGCTTTAGGGCAGCATTGGCTGAGCCCACCGGACTATCAGACTCCTCCGGTGGGCCCTGGCTTCTCCATCAGGGGAGTTGAGAGTGCCAAGGTGAGGAGCATGATGAGGATGATAGAAGTTAGAATCTGCTTTGTTTTGTTGTAATGCAAGCGCATGTATGTAGTAGCGGCTAGGCCTGAGGTGGTCAGCGTTTTGGCGCATATCCTACCTCCTCCGAGGATTGCTGGATGTTTTCCTGCTACTATCCAAGTTCTATGACTCCCGTTAAAACAAAGCTTCAGGTGATAAATTATGGATGAGGTAGTGGCAAAGGAGAAAGAGCAGGAGGAACAGGGACCATTCATATCAATATCAGGCCAGTCAAACAGATATGTCTTGTAGGATATGTTTCTGTAACAAAAGGAGCGGTTCGGCTACACAGTTATAGGGCATACAGTGAGTGCAATGCCTACCAAAAATTTTGAGCCACTCCAATGCCCCTTGGAAATAAAATGGAGGTCAGAGGGCGTTAACTAAACCTTTTTTTCCATTTATAGCAACTGGGTCTCCCGTGCACTGTTGGCCTAAGCAGTGAATGGAAGGCTTTCCAAAAATTATGAGGAACTGCAATGCCCCTTACAAGAGCCATGTGTGGCACCCCAGGGGTCTGGTCACCACAGTAATAGAGATATTACGTCGGAGAGCAAGTGGGAGGTTTCCTGGTCAGGATCCCTTAAACATGCAACATCCTCCTGCCCCAATCCTGGGAGGGGAGAATTCTGCCCTTATAAACTGGATCTGGGGCGGGGTTGAGTGAGTCAGAGAACAGTCAGAGTCAGAGTGAGAGCAAGGGAAAGTAACAGCAAGGAGCTCTGTAGGAGCTAGGAGCTAAAGACCAGGGGCTGGAAGCTGAGCAGAGCTCGCCCTGGCAGAAGACAATAGGAACCGGACACAGGAGTCCAAAGCTGTGAGGACTTATATATCCAGCAGCAGAAACCAGCCGGCAGGGGATTTCAGGTCCTCTGGCCATAGAAGCCCGGAGGCTCAGTCACAAGCAAGGGACCAGCACCGCCGTCGTGGAGCGGAGGCTAACAGAAGGCCCCAAGTCACCAGCCATACGGGTGAGCACTACACGGTACACTCAGGGACGTGGGTTACTTCTACCCGCTTACAGAAAGGTAGCCAGGAAGAGTGCAGACAGACGGGGAGGCCTACAACTCCACCTGGCCAGGGGAACTCCTGCTTGCTCACAGACTGACCAGGCCTCTTATGCTAGCCAGTACTCCCAGGAGGGTCTACCTTATAATCATCAGTAAAGACCCTGAACTGCACTGCAAAGACTCTGAGTCATTCCTGCTGCGCTCGTGCACCATCACCCCCATCATCCACACTCACTGCCCTGAGGCTATACTCCTCCCGAGGGGAGTTATCCCATTCTATGCTGCGCACACAACACCAGCCTCAGCGGTCTGCCTCGCAGCGGTGGTACTCCCTGACCGCAATCCACGGGTGGCGCAGTCGGACAATTAACCTCAAAACCTAAGAAAGACTGCCACTGGTTTGACCAGCCTGAGCCATGGGACCGGGTCACCGCCACGGAGACTACAGATCCCAGAGACCCGGCACCGGGTATCCCACACACATGTACACACGGCCCAGGGGGCGCGTCACATGCAGTACAGCATATTACAAACATAAGTCCCATTATTGGGGAGTGGGTGTCCCATGGTATTTGCTTATGCTTTCCCAGCAAAAGCTGCCAAAAATTAGGACGGAGCAACTTGCAATGCCCCTTACAAGAGCCATACAGTACAGCATATTACAAACTTAAGTCCCATTATTGGGGAGTGGGTGTCCCATAGTATTTGCTTATGCTTTCCCAGCAAACGCTGCCAAAAATTAGGACGGAGCAACTTGCAATGCCCCTTACAAGAGCCATGCAGTACAGCATATTACAAACATAAGTCCCATTATTGGGGAGTGGGTGTCCCATAGTATTTGCTTATGCTTTCCCAGCAAAAGCTGCCAAAAATTAGGACGGAGCAACTTGCAATGCCCCTTACAAGAGCCATGCAGTACAGCATATTACAAACATAAGTCCCATTATTGGGGAGTGGGTGTCCCATAGTATTTGCTTATGCTTTCCCAGCAAAAGCTGCCAAAAATTAGGACGGAGCAACTTGCAATGCCCCTTACAAGAGCCATGCAGTACAGCATATTACAAACATAAGTCCCATTATTGGGGAGTGGGTGTCCCATAGTATTTGCTTATGCTTTCCCAGCAAAAGCTGCCAAAAATTAGGACGGAGCAACTTGCAATGCCCCTTACAAGAGCCATGCAGTACAGCATATTACAAACATAAGTCCCATTATTGGGGAGTGGGTGTCCCATAGTATTTGCTTATGTTTTCCCAGGAAAAGCTGCCAAAAATTAGGACGGAGCAACTTGCAATACCCCTTACAAGAGCCATGCAGTACAGCATATTACAAACATAAGTCCCATTATTGGGGAGTGGGTGTCCCATAGTATTTGCTTATGCTTTCTCAGCAAAAGCTGCCAAAAATTAGGACGGAGCAACTTGCAATGCCCCTTACAAGAGCCATGCAGTACAGCATATTACAAACATAAGTCCCATTATTGGGGAGTGGGTGTCCCATAGTGTTTGCTTATGCTTTCCCAGCAAAAGCTGCCAAAAATTAGGACGGAGCAACTTGCAATGCCCCTTACAAGAGCCATGCAGTACAGCATATTACAAACATAAGTCCCATTATTGGGGAGTGGGTGTCCCATAGTATTTGCTTATGCTTTCCCAGCAAAAGCTGCCAAAAATTAGGACGGAGCAACTTGCAATGCCCCTTACAAGAGCCATGCAGTACAGCATATTACAAACATAAGTCCCATTATTGGGGAGTGGGTGTCCCATAGTATTTGCTTATGCTTTCCCAGCAAAAGCTGCCAAAAATTAGGACGGAGCAACTTGCAATGCCCCTTGCAAGAGCCATGCAGTACAGCATATTACAAACATAAGTCCCATTATTGGGGAGTGGGTGTCCCATAGTATTTGCTTATGCTTTCCCAGCAAAAGCTGCCAAAAATTAGGACAGAGCAACTTGCAATGCCCCTTACAAGAGCCATGCAGTACAGCATATTACAAACATAAGTCCCATTATTGGGGAGTGAGTGTCCCATAGTATTTGCTTATGCTTTCCTAGCAAAAGCTGCCAAAAATTAGGACGGAGCAACTTGCAATGCCCCTTACAAGAGC